>NC_056734.1:173150207-173187707 GCF_019279795.1 Protopterus annectens
AAATAGTCTAACAGGTATAAAAATACTTCACTATGATTGGTAGATAGACTACGCCAATGCAGTAGTATTTGGACTAATGAGAGACAATGCTATAAAACAAAATGTTTTATCTGCTAACATCCTGCCACTAGGGGGCGTGCTGTAACTTTTTAGTTGTACCACTTTAATGCACATTTAATGTTAGGGTTACCACCTGTCCCACTTTGCGAGGGACAGTCCCTCTTTGGGCAGTTGTGTCCTGACAAAAAATTGTAAAAATGGCAAATGTCCTGAGATTTTAGGACAAAATTATTTCCTATATTTTATGTAATAGTTGCATAAAACAGTATCTAAAATACCTAAATGTTATAAGAAACAGAATAATCAACTAAAATGCTACAAGAATAAGGTTTTATTTAGGCAAAAAAGTTAAGTTCTATCCTTTGTACTGACCGTGGGTATGTGTCGGCCTGTAAAATCTGATGTTTGTACCAAAAATGTCCCACTTTGGCCATTTGAAAAGGTGGCAACCCTATTTAATGTTGAGATTCTCGTTGAGCTCTGGTGGGGTATCTGCTTCAAGGAGGAGTTGCCATCTTAATTCCTTCAGCTCCAGTAATGTGTTGCAATCTCCAAAAAACTGCTGGACCTGTTCTAACTCTAGAAATTTAAAACGGGCAAAGCAGTTGCAGCTCATGGCATGTCTGCTTAATGCATTGTAACTGTTATTATTCCTGATGGCTGCAAGGTGTTCCTTCACCCTGTCTGAGAGCTTTCTAATTGTTTTTCCAATGTAGAAGGAAAAACATTAGTCGCAGTAGGCTGCGTAGACTAGAAAAGTTGAGTGGCATTCGTGCGTGGCTTTGAACTGCACCATGATGTTGCAGTGTTGAAAAGTGTAGGATGTGCCCGAGTGTATGAAAGGGCAGACTACACAATGCTTGCAAGGGCCCATACCTTTGGGGTTTTGTGGGTTAGCAGGCTCATGGGGGTCTGCGTCATTCCTGAGTATGGGGGTCTCTTTCCTTTCAAAGGTTTGTTTGAGCGTTTGGTCTTCTTGTATGAGAAGACAGGCTCATTACCCACTATCTGGTGGGTGCTGTAGTCCGCTCTTATTATGTTCCAGTTTTTGCCAATGATATCCCTAATGGGTTGCATATCTCGACTGATGGGGATGGGGAAACTACAGTTTTTGTTCTTGGGTTCAGTAGTTCTGGTTGTCGCCCGGGGGGTGAAGCCATGAGTAAGGATGGGTGGGTGTGTGTCTGATCTGTGGGAGGCCACTTCTTGAAAGACATCCTGTACTAGCTGTTTAGGGTAATGTCGGCAGATGAACATTTTTGAAAAGAATTGGCTTTCCTTGAGGAAGGTATCATCGTCCGAGATGATCCTGGAGAGGCGGATGTACTGCCCTTTGAGCACATTCTTCTTCATAAAGAAGGGGTGCTGACATTTGAAATCCAGGAAGTTGTTCCTGTAAGTATTCTTCCAGTACACATTGGAGGTAAGGCTGCCAGTGCTGGGGTCAATGGTTAACTGAGTATCAAGGAAGGAGATGTGGGTCCCTCGTCCTGAGACTACAAAGTCTAGGTATGGGATGCTGTTTGTCAGAGTCGTAAGGAAGGTGTCCAGCTCGGTGTTGTCACCCTCCCACAGGAAAAAATATCATCAATAAAATGACGATATAAGTGGGCTTTGTGGAAGCCTTGTATATGGGTCAAAGTCTCCTACTCCCATGTACTGAGGACCAGGTTGGCAAAAGAGGGGGCCATTTTGGACCCCATCGCCACCCCCTTGGTCAGTAGATAGATGGCTCCATTGAAGCAGAAGTTGTTTTTCAGAACCACTGTGGTTAAAGCTGTAAGCATTTCATGAAAAAATGAACTGCAGACCTGCTGGCAAAAAAAACAAGTAAACCAGAAGCCAAAAATTTAGCGCTTTCATCCACTGTTTAATACGTGAACTTCCTCAGAAACATTTTCAAATGATTTCCAGTTCCTTAAATAACTTCTAAACAGGAAATGACATCATGACCATCAAACTGAAAAAATAACAAATGTGATTTTCTACAAAAATGAAGTATTATCATAATGATAACAAAAAAAAAAAAATATATATATATATATATATATATATATATATATATATATATATATATACACACAAATGAATGTATATACACATACATATGTATAAATGCAAAAATACAGTCATAAAAATGCAATGTAAATTCATGCTGTGTGAATAGCATAATAATCAACTTGAGCATATGAAATGCGTATCCAAAGACCTATCCCACGTAGACACAACAATCACATGCATACACACACCGCACACACACACACACACACCGCACACACACACACACACACACACACACACACACACACACACACACACACACACACACACATATACACATATACACATATAGACATGTACCCCACACACACACACACACACACACACACATGCACACACGCACACATCACACACACAGACACACACACACACACACACACACACACACACACACACACACACACACACACACACACACACACACGCACACATAGAACCAAACCGTCACTATGAAAACAATGTCTTAGAATGCAAGGAGACATTGTGGCAATGTTGAGAAAGTGCTCTGACAGTACCCCAACCCAACCTGGGCAAACTCTTCGGTATTCCGAAGATCCACAAAAACACAGAGGAGCCTCCTTTTAGACTAATAGTATCCAGTGTACGCACCAAAACAGAAAAAATATCGGAATTTGTTGACCACCTCTTAAACCCACTGGTGCAATCCACTACATTCTACCTGAAAGATTCCTGGCACTTTCTCAATGAACTATCCACGGCACAACTGGAGTCCCCCAACTGCCTGCTAGTCACTCTGGATGTTACCTCTCTCTACACAAACATCCCCCACCAGGAAGGGCTGGCAGCACGAAGATTCTTGCTGTCCAAATATACTCACTTCACCCCAGCCAAAATTCATACAGTATGCGAATTAACAGCCATTGTTCTCTGCAACAATTTCTTCCATTTCAACACTAATATTTTTAAACAAGTAAAAGGTGTTGCGATGGGAACGAAACTAGCTCCAGCCTTCGCCAATCTAGTACTGAGCACCAGGGAACTTGAAACACTCGTGTACCTCCCCGGGTTCAGTAAAATAAGTCTATACCGCCGTTATATAGATGACTTGTTTTTCATTTGGAACGGACCCAAAGAAGACCATATATATATATATATATATATATATGTGTGTGTGTGTGTAACCCAGATGTCTGACCCCACCCATGGGTCAGAGACGAGTTACCACGTAAGCGAGCACACCAGTAGAAGCAGCACCGCCATCAGCAGCAACAGAAGATGCAGCACGAATGGTAGGACGATAGCTTTTACACCCCATAGCCATAAGTATGAGTGCTCTTCAGATGCCCTAGACAGAGCCCGCCATTCCGATAATGTGCCCCTGTCAGTGGATCTTCCAGGCATTCAACCTCTAGCTCGGAGTCTCAACCCCAGTCGCCGGCCCGAGGAGCCATACTTCAACGAAGTTTGCCCGAGGCCCCATTCAAGTAGCTTGCAGTTAGAGCCTGACCCAAAGCTCAACAGAACCCACACAGCCTCCATTGTGTTCCCAGAGGCACCTGACAATCCCACAGGCAGCCAGGATATACCTGAGAGTGATATCAGCACAGAAGGGCCAAATATACTTTGAAGGAAAAGTATCTGGAACCCAACACTAAACCCCAGCCTCAGCAAATTTTCCAAAGTGTGCGAAAGCGAAATAAGGGGGTTACTAGACCAGAAGCCCAAGCATAGGTACAACAACCTCAGCAAGGGCGAAGTGGAAGCCCTCACCTTCCTTTCAAATAACAGCCAGGTGGTCATCAAACAAGCAGACAAAGGGGCAGGGGTGGCCATAATGGATAAAACCAAATATATAAGCAAGATGCTAGAGATTCTATCCAACAGCACTTGCTACTGTCCAGTCACAAAACCCTTTGTACTGAACAAGTTCAGAACCATAGACAACCAACTAACAAAAATGTTAGCAGACAACAAAATCTCTGACATAGAATTCGAATTCATGGCAGTAGATTCCCCAACCATAGGAGTCCTGTTCGGTATACCTAAGATCCACAAAAGCCAAACAGACCCCCCCCCCCCCGAGACACATAGTGTCCTCTAAGAGGACAAAGACAGAATACCTATCAGAACTATTGGACTATTATTTCAACCCAGTAGTCCAAAGTTCAGAATTTTACATAAGAGATTCCTGGTCATTTCTACAAGAAATCCACCAGTACCAGACCCTCAATGACAATACCAGCCTGACTCTAGTCACGCTGGATATAGAAGCTCTCTACCCAAGCATCCCAAATGCAGAGGGCACTGAAGTGGTCAGGAGGTACCTGACCACCCACAGAAACTACAACCCCAACAAAGCAGACACACTCCTCAGCCTGCTCATGATAGTACTGAACAACAATTTCTTCACCTTCGAAGACCAAATTTACCAGCAACTGAGAGGTGTAGCCATGGGAGACAAAATGGCTCCCTCCTATGCAAACCTAGTGCTAAGCTCATGGGAAACAGACTCCCTGACCAAACTCAGGGGTTTCCACAATGTAGCACTCTACAAGCGCTATATTGATGATATGTTTTTCCTGTGGAAGGGCACACAGGACGAACTGGGACTGTTTCTGACAGAAGTCAGAGACAGCATAGATTTCCTGTCCTTCACTATCTCAGACATAGGAAGCAAAGTGAACTTCCTTGATGTAACACTGTCCCTGGACACAAAAGAGAACAAGTTCTCGTCCAGCATCTACAGGAAGCCCACCCACAGGAACAACCTCCTGGACTACAGAAGCCAGCACCCAGGCTTCATGAAAAGGAACATCATCAAGGGCCAATTTGTCCACCTGAGCCATCTAGTCAGCAATGACCAGGAGTTCATACTCTAAAGCAAGACACTGGCCCATCTGTTTACACAAAGAAACTACCCCCTGCAGCTTATCACCAAAGCAGCTATAGAGGTTACAGAAAAAAGACACAACCGGCACAATCCCATCCTCACCTATGGGTTCTCGGAACCAGTAAGAGATGCAGCAACCTCCCAGCCATGCTTCCCTATCCCCATCAGCAGTGACAGCACCACAATTAGAGAAACCATCTCTAAGTACTGGGGCATCATCACCAGCAACGCAGAACTGAACAAGACCCTAGGTGACTCACCCAATTTTTGTTACAATAAAACCAACTCTCTTAAAACACTGTTCGAGCGGCAACCAACAGACCTAGCTAAAGCAGGCCCACCAAGCCTATTAGGCACCCACCCATGCGGACACTGCGTGTGCTGTAAACACATCTCACTACCCCCTCATGCTAACTCCCACACAGAAAAAACCCATACTCCTTCAGGCAACACTACGACTGCAACAGCAGCAATGTAGTCTACCTTGCCAACTGTCACCACTGCCTAAGCTTCTATGTCGGCATGACCTCTAGGAAGCTCAGTGACAGAATCAAAGAACATATGTAAGCAATCAGGAAACAAGACATCACCAATGCTCTAGCCAGACACACAATCACCTGCAACACACCCCCAACCATCAAATTTCTGGTGTTAGAACAAGTGCGTACGTTCACCCAAACTTCCAGCACCCCCCTGGAAGTACAAGAATTGAAATGGTAGGTTGAACTCAGGGCAGATATTCCCCCAGGCCTAAATACCAACCTTAATGTCTAAAGCCTTTTAAAATGACTCGGGTAAAATCATGCGAGGCTAACCCACCTCCACAGTTTACAAACAAGTCTCCTCCTCTGCATAGCTACACTATTAGCAAGTCGTCTCCTCCTCTTTTAAGTTACACTATAAAAACTGCAAGTAAAGCATTAAAAAGTAGATTTCTGAAGAAGTTCACATTGCTTAATAAAGGCAGCGAACGAAAGCGCTTCAATCTACCACTCGTGTCAGCGTCTCTTTGCTCCAGACAGGCCATGCAGGCCACACCAAGAAGTATAAGTTGTTTTTCTCCTGGTAGTAGCTTCAACGTTGAGTATAGATTATATATATATATATATATATATATATATATATATATATATATATATATATATAACAACAATAAAAATAACAGCTCCCAACAGAGTAAACACCTCCCGGGTTAAAAACAAATTAGTAAACCGAATGATAAGTATGTACTTTGAGGGGTGACCACGGAACCATCCAAATGCCAATATGTTCTGTTATCCAGGCGTAGATATAAATAAGATAATCCAAAGTGGAAAAATACCAAGCGTACTGCTAACATTTAAAAATAGAAGAGAAAATACTTTAATAATGCATGCTGTTAGGCAAGCGCTTTCACTAAGGCTTCATCAGACCGTTAAAACTCAAATGCAATCAATTAAGAGCTTTTATACACAAGTTAATCACATGTATCATCAGCTGGTATAGACAATTAAACTTTTAAAGTTACACTCTAGTTTTTGTGCAACAAAGTTTCACGGTTAACAACATTGACTCCCCATCAAAGACAAAAATAAAATAATAGAATTTAAACACAATAAATGTGGTTAAGTCCTGCTGTTTGCATATATAAAAAACATGTCATAAGTTTGTGTATAAATTAAATATATAACCAAACCAGCAGTTGGTGAAGGAGTGTAGCAGACCAAATAACCAAAGACAGTCCAGATATAGTTAAAACTTTAATCCACAGTATTGTAACGAATACAACACACAAAGAATGCAGTTGATAAGCGCTTTCACCCAAAATGAGCTTCATCAGATCAAGTAACTGCTACCCATCATTCCCTTATATACACATTAAAATTAATCCAATTATTCAATCAAACAATTACTATGCAAAAGAGAATATATTGTTAGCAAAGTGCAAAGTATAAAATAAGCATTGTGCTTCACTAAGCATCATAATATATAATATTAAAATCTAATAAACAAACATATATAAAAACTATATATATATGTATATATGGTAAAGTATGCATACATATATAGATGTAAATATTAATATATAATAAAATACTATAGCATATGAGATATATAGACATATATATATACGTACATCTGACATGGGTGACTAATATATAAAATCTAGTATGCATATATAATAATGACAAATCATGTAATACAATTCACACCATGTTATGCATAGTGGAATTAGAGGCCGATCTACCTATATTTAATATTGATATTTCTTCTTTTTTTCAGAGCTGGCTTTATAGAGGCTCTTTCATTCAAGCTTGAGCCCCTATCAGCTCTCAGTCTCACAATCCACTTGCTCTCTCTATCCTCGGTGTGATTTCTAATATCCCCACCTCTAATATTAGATTCAATAGCTTCTAGGGCCCTAAATAAAAAATGGTGCGTTTCACCTACCTCAGCCACATGTTTTGCTAAAGCATTATGTGTATTCCCTTTCCTCATGTGGTATATATGCTCACGTATTCTATCCTTGAACTGGCGATTGGTTTTGCCAACATAGAAAGCCTTGCATATCTGGCATACTGCCAGATATACAATATTCATGGTCATACATGTGGCATCTACCTGAGTTGTAAACTGTTTATGAGAATCCGGATGTATAAACACTGTGTCATTGTCTATGTATTTACATTGATTACAATGTCCACATGCTTTAGTATAATTTATATTTATCTGTCGTTCATCTCTCTTAGAGTAACACAACAGCCTCCTAAGATTTAACTTGTTTCTAAACAAGAAATGTGGTTCCTCTCCTACCACTTGTTTGATTCCATCATCTGTACACATAACTGACCAATGTTTGTTAAATATTTCTTTGAGAGCCCTATGATCGTTAGTGTATGGTATGGAGAGCTTAACCTCCTTCCTGATAAATCTTACATCTTCATCTCTCTCTAATCTAGGTCCATAATATGGTGCTGCTCTACCTTGTCTCAATTCACTGATATCAGCTAATTGATTATCAATCTCTCTAACACTGTAACCACGTTCTGTCAGCCTATCTCTAAGATCATTCATCCCTATTTCAAAACCTATGTCTGTTGCATTGAGTCTGGATATACGCATGCTCTGTCCTCTAATAATGTTCTTAAATATATAATGTGGGTGCATGCTGTCCCTTGATAAAATTGTGTTATGATGACAGGGTTTACGGTATACCCCAGTATTGATTAAGCCATTGCCTAGCTTCTCGATGAATAGATCTAAAAAATCTATCCTGTTAGTTGAATAATTCATTGTAAATACCAAAAAGCTAGTTAAATTATTGACCATCTCGAGAAACCTCTCTAGTGTACTCACGTCCCTCTCCATAACAGGAAAACGTCGTCTACAAATCATCTGTAGAATACTACAGACTGTTTGTATCCATCTGTCTCAAATAATACTTCGTTCTCCCAATGGGCTAAAAACATATTAGCATAGCTGTTTGCACATGGCGTACCCATGGCAACCCCAGCTTGCTGTTGAAATATCACCTCATTGAACATGAATATATTATTACTCAATACTACATTCACAAAATGGGTCAATAGGTCTATCAGAATTGGTGTATATGTACTGTGCTTAGATAGGTATTGCCTAATATATATAATACCTGTATCATTGGGTAGTACTGTGAATAGTGACTGGATATCAAACGTAACCAAAATCAACTCAACTACATCCACTGTCTTACTTGTACAATCATATAACTCAAGTAAAAACTGCTTTGAGTCTTTCAATATAGTTGAATTCTTATTCAAGACAGGACGCAAGTGTTTCTCAATATATACAGAGATGTGTTCAGTTATCCAACCTTGTCCAGAGACTACTGGTCTCATAGGTGGATCACTGGCACTTTTATGTATCTTGGGAAAACCTTGTATCAAGGAATCACAGGTTTAAAACTCTAAGATATTCAAATAGCTCCTTCACAATAATGCCACCTTTAAACATGTCTAACAAAGGTTCCCTACATCTGTTTTGATCTTATTCACAATTCCACTATCAATTCTTAGATAGAACTTATCATTCAACAAGTTCACCATGGCTGTATGATAACCTGTGGAATCCATAATAACAACTTGTCCCCCTTTGTCCGCAGGTCTGATAACTATATTTTCATTCATCTGTAAACTCCGTAAGCTATCCCTCTCCTTTTTATTAAGATTATCCCTTCTTTTACTGTATATATTGTTGTCATAATATTTATGCAATTCATCCTCTGTTAATTTTAAGTAGGCCTCAACAAGTGGATGATGTGTGGGTGTGAAATTACTTAATTTTCTAAATGCTAATGATGGTTCCCTTGGGACTTCAGTGGTTTCAGCATTGTCATGAAACAACAGTTTTAACATCAAGTTCCTACACAACATTCTTGTATCTAATATCATGTCAGCTAAATTGCTGTGTCCACTCGGAATAAAGCTAAGTCCTTTATTCAATAGCTTTATCTCATGGTGTGTTAGCTCATAGCTAGATATATTACATATCAAAGAATTGTCATTACATGTATTTTCATTAATTGAATGTGTGTTTACTGATGTTACTGCTCTAACTTGTTTTTCCACATTTTCTTTATGGTATGTTGAGGTTGAAATTCCTCTGAGAATTTCCTTTTCTGCTTAGGGCGTCCCCTCTTCATCACTCTGTCCTTTCTCACGGGTAAGGGAAAAGGAATTTCTCCACTAACTGTGCTATTAATGTTCATGTTCTTATTTATTAGCTTAGGTCTGACTACTTTGTCTTTTGCTGTATTATCATTATTCACCACTCTATTAACAACCTGTACTTTGGGGTACAAATTCATCTCTGTAGGCCCAGTATGTGTAGTATCCTTTTCTACAATATCTTTGCCATTACATATATCACTCTCATCATGTATAATGCTGATTACATCCTCAGTGTCTATAGACACATCAGTTAACTTCCTCGTTGCTCTATGATGCAAAGCATCAGTATCAGGAAACACCTCATGTGTACTATCCTGAACATTTGTATCACCTGTCAAAGCAGAAATGGGTTCTATGCCCTTATTCATAGAAAGATTACTTTTGTTTTTATTTGTACGTACTAATTGACTATTGCTGACATGTGAAATATCATTAGTTCCCTTCTGCACATTCTGTCCATTACTTCTATCAACAACTTCAACATTCTCCTTGTCACCATGTCTATCGCCATATCTTGGCCATACAAAGACATGACCTAAGGAAAAATCCTTATGGTCACGTCTAATCTTGTTTTGTTTCTGCTGTAAAAGTTTGCGTTCTAGCGCCGAAACGCCATCCAGCAAACTTTCAAACAGAGGCATAGTCAAAGTGTCAGGGAACATACCAAACATGTCCGATCTTTGTATCTTGATATTCTTAATCAACTCGTCCTCCTCTGGTGCAAAATAGTCTATCAGTAGCTGCATGTATTGCCTGCTGACCTCCAAATTAATCTGCTGCCATCTCGTCATCAATTCCGGATGATGTTCCCCTTGGTTCGGCATATTGAAGACGCGAAGTCCTAAGGGGAACATCATCCGGAATTGATGACGAGATGGCAGCAGATTAATTTGGAGGTCAGTAGGCAATACATGCAGCTACTGATAGACTATTTTGCACCAGAGGAGGACGAGTTGATTAAGAATATCAAGATACAAAGATCGGACATGTTTGGTATGTTCCCTGACACTTTGACTATGCCTCTGTTTGAAAGTTTGCTGGATGGCGTTTCGGCGCTAGAACGCAAACTTTTACAGCAGAAACAAAACAAGATTAGACGTGACCATAAGGATTTTTCCTTAGGTCATGTCTTTGTATGGCCAAGATATGGCGATAGACATGGTGACAAGGAGAATGTTGAAGTTGTTGATAGAAGTAATGGACAGAATGTGCAGAAGGGAACTAATGATATTTCACATGTCAGCAATAGTCAATTAGTACGTACAAATAAAAACAAAAGTAATCTTTCTATGAATAAGGGCATAGAACCCATTTCTGCTTTGACAGGTGATACAAATGTTCAGGATAGTACACATGAGGTGTTTCCTGATACTGATGCTTTGCATCATAGAGCGACGAGGAAGTTAACTGATGTGTCTATAGACACTGAGGATGTAATTAGCATTATACATGATGAGAGTGATATATGTAATGGCAAAGATATTGTAGAAAAGGATACTACACATACTGGGCCTACAGAGATGAATTTGTACCCCAAAGTACAGGTTGTTAATAGAGTGGTGAATAATGATAATACAGCAAAAGACAAAGTAGTCAGACCTAAGCTAATAAATAAGAACATGAACATTAATAGCACAGTTAGTGGAGAAATTCCTTTTCCCTTACCCGTGAGAAAGGACAGAGTGATGAAGAGGGGACGCTCCTTAAGCAGAGGGCGACAGAAAAGGAAATTCTCAGAGGAATTTCAACCTCAACATACCATAAAGAAAATGTGGAAAAACAAGTTAGAGCAGTAACATCAGTAAACACACATTCAATTAATGAAAATACATGTAATGACAATTCTTTGATATGTAATATATCTAGCTATGAGCTAACACACCATGAGATAAAGCTATTGAATAAAGGACTTAGCTTTATTCCGAGTGGACACAGCAATTTAGCTGACATGATATTAGATACAAGAATGTTTTGTAGGAACTTGATGTTAAAACTGTTGTTTCATGACAATGCTGAAACCACTGAAGTCCCAAGGGAACCATCATTAGCATTTAGAAAATTAAGTAATTTCACACCCACACATCATCCACTTGTTGAGGCCTACTTAAAATTAACAGAGGATGAATTGCATAAATATTATGACAACAATATATACAGTAAAAGAAGGGATAATCTTAATAAAAAGGAGAGGGATAGCTTACGGAGTTTACAGATGAATGAAAATATAGTTATCAGACCTGCGGACAAAGGGGGACAAGTTGTTATTATGGATTCCACAGGTTATCATACAGCCATGGTGAACTTGTTGAATGATAAGTTCTATCTAAGAATTGATAGTGGAATTGTGAATAAGATCAAAACAGATGTAGGGAACCTTTTGTTAGACATGTTTAAAGGTGGCATTATTGTGAAGGAGCTATTTGAATATCTTAGAGTTTTAAACCCTGTGATTCCCTTGATACAAGGTTTTCCCAAGATACATAAAAGTGCCAGTGATCCACCTATGAGACCAGTAGTCACTGGACAAGGTTGGATAACTGAACACATCTCTGTATATATTGAGAAACACTTGCGTCCTGTCTTGAATAAGAATTCAACTATATTGAAAGACTCAAAGCAGTTTTTACTTGAGTTATATGATTGTACAAGTAAGACAGTGGATGTAGATGAGTTGATTTTGGTTACGTTTGATATCCAGTCACTATTCACAGTACTACCCAATGATACAGGTATTATATATATTAGGGAATACCTATCTAAGCACAGTACATATACACCAATTCTGATAGACCTATTGACCCATTTTGTGAATGTAGTATTGAGTAATAATATATTCATGTTCAATGAGGTGATATTTCAACAGCAAGCTGGGGTTGCCATGGGTACGCCATGTGCAAACAGCTATGCTAATATGTTTTTAGCCCACTGGGAGAATGAAGTATTATTTGAGACAGATGGATACAAACAGTCTGTAGTATTCTACAGACGATTTGTAGACGACGTTTTCCTGTTATGGAGAGGGGACGTGATTACACTAGAGAGGTTTCTCGAGATGGTCAATAATTTAACTAGCTTTTTGGTATTTACAATGAATTATTCAACTAACAGGATAGATTTTTTAGATCTATTCATCGAGAAGCTAGGCAATGGCTTAATCAATACTGGGGTATACCGTAAACCCTGTCATCATAACACAATTTTATCAAGGGACAGCATGCACCCACATTATATATTTAAGAACATTATTAGAGGACAGAGCATGCGTATATCCAGACTCAATGCAACAGACATAGGTTTTGAAATAGGGATGAATAATCTTAGAGATAGGCTGACAGAACGTGGTTACAGTGTTAGAGAGATTGATAATCAATTAGCTGATATCAGTGAATTGAGACAAGGTAGAGCAGCACCGTATTATGGACCTAGATTAGAGAGAGATGAAGATGTAAGATTTATCAGGAAGGAGGTTAAACTCTCCATACCATACACTAACGATCATAGGGCTCTCAAAGAAATATTTAACAAACATTGGTCAGTTATGTGTACAGATGATGGAATCAAACAAGTGGTAGGAGAGGAACCACATTTCTTGTTTAGAAACAAGTTAAATCTTAGGAGGCTGTTGTGTTACTCTAAGAGAGATGAACGACAGATAAATATAAATTATACTAAAGCATGTGGACATTGTAATCAATGTAAATACATAGACAATGACACAGTGTTTATACATCCGGATTCTCATAAACAGTTTACAACTCAGGTAGATGCCACATGTATGACCATGAATATTGTATATCTGGCAGTATGCCAGATATGCAAGGCCTTCTATGTTGGCAAAACCAATCGCCAGTTCAAGGATAGAATACGTGAGCATATATACCACATGAGGAAAGGGAATACACATAATGCTTTAGCAAAACATGTGGCTGAGGTAGGTGAAACGCACCATTTTTTATTTAGGGCCCTAGAAGCTATTGAATCTAATATTAGAGGTGGGGATATTAGAAATCACACCGAGGATAGAGAGAGCAAGTGGATTGTGAGACTGAGAGCTGATAGGGGCTCAGGCTTGAATGAAAGAGCCTCTATAAAACCAGCTCTGAAAAAAAGAAGAAATATCAATATTAAATATAGGTAGATCGGCCTCTAATTCCACTATGCATAACATGGTGTGAATTGTATTACATGATTTGTCATTGTTATATATGCATACTAGATTTTATATATTAGTCACCCATGTCAGATGTACGTATATATATATGTCTATATATCTCATATGCTATAGTATTTTATTATATATTAATATTTACATCTATATATGTATGCATACTTTACCATATATACATATATATATATATATATATATATATATATATAGTTTTTATATATGTTTGTTTATTAGATTTTAATATTATATATTATGATGCTTAGTGAAGCACAATGCTTATTTTATACTTTGCACTTTGCTAACAATATATTCTCTTTTGCATAGTAATTGTTTGATTGAATAATTGGATTAATTTTAATGTGTATATAAGGGAATGATGGGTAGCAGTTACTTGATCTGATGAAGCTCATTTTGGGTGAAAGCGCTTATCAACTGCATTCTTTGTGTGTTGTATTCGTTACAATACTGTGGATTAAAGTTTTAACTATATCTGGACTGTCTTTGGTTATTTGGTCTGCTACACTCCTTCACCAACTGCTGGTTTGGTTATATTTTCAATACTTTTATTCGTGTGATTTGGAGTGCATTTTCTATGTAAGGCAATTTTTGGCACCTTTATAAATTAAATATAGTAAAAACACATAAATATATTCAATGACTGCAGAATGGTTACCGTGCAGCCGATATTATGTTTGCAATAGCTGTCTATCAGCTACGCTTATTTCATGTATTATGGCAACCAAATAAATATAATGATCTTAATATATAAATTTACTAATACCATTAAAAATATAGCTCATTGCACGATATATTGGCCAGTGCCTAAAAAATTAAGATTGAAATTATAACGTAGACATCTTGGCTAATCTGAGATGCTACGATCAATTTAACAAATAATCCATATGCTTGGTTTTCAGGCTCTGTTTCATACATCAGTTATGTAGCCCTATACATGTATCGACAAAGGCTATGTAAAAGTAGCTGTCATTCCCACTAGCCTTGAACCTGACAGCACTTCTTTAAAACATTCTGATATAACATTCTAACGAATATCTTATGCTTACCTATGCAGACACTACTGCATGAAATAGTACAAGTCTAAACCCTAATATAAAATATGTGTTGGTAAATGATAGACAAGACTAAATAACGAATTAATGGTATAATACCGACAGAATCTATATAATAATGGCTATCATGCTTATTAGCATTGTGCAAACCACAGTACATTAAAATATTCTAATACTCCATGCTGGCACGTATCCTACTTGGCTATATGAACGCTACTACATAAAAACATATAATTAGGATTGCTTAATATAAAAAATGTATATATGAAAGAATGGCAGATACGGAAAAAATAAATATCTAGATGTGAATCTAATGAATGGAGACACTACAATTTATGTAAAACATTATAAATCACACCTAACCTTAAACACTGCCCGACTGTCCTTAGATGTACTTGTTCTATTTTAAGATGGCATTAGGTATAATGTCTACTAATACTATTTAGTTAATTAGTCAAACAATAATTAAACATAAAAATAATAATGATAATAATAAATATTAATACTATATATATTGCTACTAAATTTTGATTATACGTCAAATGTTAATAATCTTATTTTAGTAAACATATTTATTCATAGTCAAAATGTAACAATGCTAGATAAAATCCTATAATTAGCCATTTAGTGTTGATGCTCCTCATTCATATTTTTGATGAAAACTGTTCTTAAACTATTCTACATTTGCTTAATGACCTTCCAGTCAGTTGGCTGGGAGCAAAGAAAGATTTTTTAAATAAACCATAAAATACGTTTAGATTGTTAATGCCATTATTCCAGATATCTGTGAGAATTGCAGATAGAACTTATGTAGTGTGGTATAGAAATGATTATGGGTGATAAATGATCATATTATACATATGCATTCTCATACATGCTTATAACTTTACCTGGCCCTAAGGCGTCTAGCTTTTAATATAGGTTTAATAGAGGCTCTTTCGTTTAGCCCTCTGCCTTTGTCCGCCCTTAGTCTCATGATCCAATTGATCTCTCTAGTTTCTGTATGGTTCCGTATATTGCCTTCTCTAATTGAAGGTTGAATGGAATCAACAGCCATAAAAGGGAAAGTGTGATTCTGGCCCTTAGTGGCAACATGTTTAGCAAGGGCATTGGTAAGGTGTTGAATCCTAATGGCATATAAATGTTCTCGTATTCTTGTATGAAAAGATCTGTCTGTTTTGCCAATATAGAAACTTTGGCATAGCTGACATGTGGCCAGATAGATTATGTGACATGTGCCACAGTCTGCTAAGACATTGAATCTAAACTGTTGACCAGTGTCTGGGTGTATGAAGCTATTTGCTGTCATAATATAAGAACAATAATTGCATTTACCACATGGATGTGTACCATTAAATGGCCCAATGCTAGTCTTGGTTTTGCTGTTACATAATAATCTTCTAAGATTTGGCTTATTCTTATACAAAAAATAAGGTTTCTCTCCCACTATATTTAATAAGTCTTTATCTGTAGTGTGTATACGCCAATGACTATTTATTAATTCTCTTATTTCTTCTATGTCTCCTGTAAAAAACATGGGAATCTTGGCATGTTTTTGTACATTATCTGTATGCAGTTCATTAGAATTTGGCTGTGCAGAAAAATAAGGTGCTGCTTTTTCTTCCCGTAATGTATTAATGTCTATAAGCCCACTATTAATTTCATGTTGTTTGTAGCCTCATTTCAAGAGCCTATTTTTAAATAAATTAATTTCCTGTTGGTATCCACCATCAGAAGCATTAAGGCGAGAAATCTGCATGCTTTGTCCTTTGATAATATTTCTAAAAACGTAGTTTGGATGCATACTATGTCAATGTAACAGTGAATTTCTATAACACTGTTTCCTGAATACTCCGGTATTGACATATGTGTCCATAACTCGCTCCCCATTAATATCTAAAAATTCAATTCTAGTTTTAGAAAATTGAGAAGTGAATTTTAAATATGTGGTCATGTCGTTGATGTGAGTGAGATAATTTTCTAATTCCTCCGCACTACCCTCCCAAATCAAAAAGACATCATCCACAAATCGTCTGTAGAAATGAACTTTCTCCTTATGCAATGGGTATTTAAATAGCTGTTCTTCCTCCCATGCTGCTAGGAACATGTTGGTGTAGCTATTGGCACAAGGTGTGCCCATAGCTACGCCATCACATTGAATGTATATATTGGGTTCATATATAAACACATTATTTTCTAAAATGATTTCTAGAAATAAGCAGATAAGATCTATTTGTTTATCTGTATATTCACTGTGTTTGGTCAGATAGTTTTTAGTTGTTAGTATTCCTAAATCATTAGGTATGATAGTGAATAGGGATTAGATGTCTAGGGTAACAAAAAACATGTCTTTACTTAAGTGGTTTTCATTACAAAATTTGTAAAGATCTAATAAAAATTGCTTAGTGTCCTTTAGAATATTTCGATTTTTGTCTATCACTGGTCTCAGGTGCTTCTCAACATATATGGAGAAGGATTCAGTACACCATCCTCTGCCTGAGACTATCGGTCTCATAGGGGGATTTACCCCATCTTTATGAATTTTGGGGATCCCCTGTATGTGTGGAATGATGGGATAATCCACTAGCAAAAAATTAGCTAGTTCATTATTAATATTATGAGAGTCCACTAGCTCTTTTATTGTGTTGCTTATCTTGTATTTAATTTCATCCAGTCTTTGCTTAGATATGATCTTGTAAAAATTATTATCATTAAGCATATTAGACATGGTAAGATTATATTGTTCTTTATCCATTACTACTAATGTCCCTCCCTTATCAGCTGGTCTAAAATCAGGGTACCTTTCAAACTCTTAGTGCAACCTGGACAAAGCAAAAAATGATTGAGGAACAAAGGCTCAAAAATAGGGACAGATTCTAAATATTGCTCCTGTAAATTAGATTGCGTCTAGATCGTGGGATGTCATTGCCCCCCTTTACTCAGCCCTCATTAGGCCATTCATTGAGTATAATGGTTCTTTTTGCATATCTGTGTCCAAACACAGTAATACCCACAGAAATATCTTACTAAAAGGATACAATGGCTTAACAATGTGTCCTAAGTGGACCTACTCATAACCGTGTCACTGTACTTGTTTTCCTACAGACTGCTAAGAGATTACTTTTGTCTAGCATATAAGGCATCGTCTGACTCAGTACTGATGGATTTACTGCACATTAGCAAGTCAGATGGCATCAGGAATACTCTGTCTAAGGATCTAAACCTCTTCAGCAACATTAATGGAACAGTTTGGAAATGACCGGTATGTTTTGCATAGGGTACCACTGCTCTGGTGCAGACTCTCCATTCACATACAACAAATCTCATGCCTGCCCGCATTCAAGAGCAACTTGGATCTGTGAATCGGAAACAGAACATTTACCCTAGGACTGGCCTCCGTACTACTAATGGACAGAGTCAGTTCATAAATGCTTTATACCACACATGGGTCCCCTCAAATTATCAGTCGTTTGAACCCAGTTATTCTCATTGGGTTAATGTATAATTACTGGACCATGGGATGGGTAAGGCCAATCTAACATGAAATGAGATAGGTTAATTCTAGCATCTAAAGGAAACTGTCTGGGTTTAAAATGGCCTGCCAGGGCAGATAGCCTATTATTTGACTATGAACCTATAAACTTAAAAAAAGTCTGAGACTGAAATGCCTGTCATTATTTAGTGATTTCAGTCCTCAAAGATTTGCCAAAAAAACTTACATGTTATGAGGAACAGAACAAAAATATGAGGCAGAAATGTGGCCATTTTGCAAAAATCCATACAGTTGTGAGGTATGATCTGAACAAAGTCAAATGCGGGAACTAAATTGTAAGAAGAAAAGGATGGAAACTTTTGCTGATGGCAAAACCTGCATTCATTTATTTTGCTGAAACTTGTCTAGCTAAAGTAGTTAGCTCCGGTCAGGTCAGTTTATTAGGCTGTTAGTTAAAATCACACTCACAAGTTGTGGGGGAAAGCAATTATTGTTTCAGGTTACAAAGTGAAAGCAAACTGTTGTCTTCTGTGTGGCCATGTTATTGCTGCTAACGGTCTTTTTGCTCTTCGATTAAATGCATAACAAATAAAATAAAGTAGTTAGCTCCGGTCAGGTCAGTTTATTAGGCTGTTAGTTAAAATCACACTCACAAGTTGTGGGGGAAAGCAATTATTGTTTCAGGTTACAAAGTGAAAGCAAACTCTTGTCTTCTGTGTGGCCATGTTATTGCTGCTAACGGTCTTTTTGCTCTTCGATTAAATGCATAACAAATAAAATGTTGATAAACTGCCCATATTCTACTACAGCTGTGTAAAAAATAAGGTCTGCATTTGTTTATATATGATAATATTAAAGGATATGTACCGCAAACGCAGGCAGTCACCAGTTGAGTGTTTACTGTAACACTGAATTATTTGTAACACAAGAGCTGT
This sequence comes from Protopterus annectens, assembly GCF_019279795.1. Taxonomy (NCBI): domain Eukaryota; kingdom Metazoa; phylum Chordata; order Ceratodontiformes; family Protopteridae; genus Protopterus; species Protopterus annectens. The sequence goes on from NC_056734.1 coordinate 173,169,534, forward strand.
AGCTCACATGGAACTGCATGCATGACTCAACAGTTCCAAATGGATTTTATCACGTACCAGTCCAGAGTATTGTTTTCTTTTAAGAAAGTAGTTTTAAAAAGACAGCAAAGGCAGTCACTGAAGTTGCGGCAACTAAGAGACTGTGTAACACGGGGAATGTTTAATTACTACTTGAGTGGTACACATATGGGAGAATGACTTTGACCTTGTACACAATTTTGTCTTCGTTTTTTCCAGTGAAAGATCTTTTTTTAAAACCGTACACTCAAAGGAGTGGTGGCTGGGAGGGTGGCTAATGGTTAAGGTGTTTGCCTTACAAACACAAGGTGAAGGGTTTGAGTCTCACAAGGGATAATTGGCTAGGCTTAAAATGGCTCGCAAGGGCAGTTAGCTTAGTACTAATCTATGAACCTATGAACCTGTTACGCATATTTTTTGTACATTGAGGCATTGGATGCGTGCTTTTTAATGGAACTGCAAGGTTGTTTATTAGCATGCAGAGGGGAACCATTCTTTATAATAAGTATGCTCCTCCAGGACACAGCGCAACTCAGCCTTTTGAATGAGCACTCATGTTGGGATTTGGTGAATTAAATTACACACAAGAAGTAGAGTCTTTACTCCATAAAGTTTATATTCAGATTGATTTCTCTAGGACTTCTATAAACCACATGCCATATAAATTACTGTAGCTAGCTCATTAGTCTGTAAACTGTACACCCATTTATCTAATGAACCCTCCTTTTTATAGCTAAAAAGTATGTGTACTGTATGCAGTAGTATGCATTATGTTACACTTTACATTTTTAAAATTAACCATAGCACTAATATTGTGGGCTGTTTACAAAATGATCAAATTTTCTAACACAATTAAAACTCAGTTCAGTAAATTAATTTTATATTCGTTAGAGTTGTGTTCATCTTTATTATAGTCTGTATTATCAGATCTGATATTGTTAATCCTTGTTCATTCCTTATGTATGGGTATCGGTTCCGACCTCGGAACCGAGCCGGCCATTTTCCAAGCTTGTGTCAGCTACAAACTCTCGAGCTAAACTCTTACCCATAATTCCCCTCTCCCTGTTACCTCAGATTTCATTTGCCACGTTGCCATTCGGTCGTGTCAAGCTGCTTCTCTTGAGCTAAGCATAGATATTTGTTGTCGGACTAGTCTAATATATAACTTTTTCTGTCAGAAAAGTTTCAAATTTGTTGTTTCTTACCCTATCGCATTTAGCGACCATATTTTCTTGAGTTTTCTTCTCATTACTCTGCACTTTTTACCGCGAGGTATTTCTCCCTTACCATCGTTAGCAATCCCTTCTGTTTCTTCATACCTTTGGGTTTTCTTTTGTACCATTGCTGGTACCTTTTCTTCTGTCTCCTTTTCTATCATGGCAGATAAAAAAGGTAGTCCAGGATTTAAAAGGTGTTCTGATTACGGACACAAATTACCTACATCAGATGCACACTCTTCGTGCGTTTATTGCTTGGGTGTGTCCCACTAATCTGTTGACCCACCCTGTGGTGTTTGTAAAAATTTTTCCAACAGAACCTTGATTGAAAGGAAAAATAAGTTGTTGCTGAAGGGACTTCTCAAATCTCCCTTTTCAGAGGCTATTTCTGGGTCGGAGGCTTCAACCCCTCCTAGAGCCCATAAGAAAATTTTGGATGATCCTACTAAGGCCAAATCTTTGCCTTCATCCCTGGCTGGGGACTCCCGCTAACTAAGACCTAAGAAGGCTAAAGTTTCTGCTTTGGAGATTACTCAGTCAGCCCAGTGCTTTCGGTGCCTAGACCTTCAGCTCCATCAGTGATCTCGGCTCTGTCTTCTTCTGTAGCCTTTACTGTATCGGTACCGAGGGGCTCCTCGGTTCAGACTATTACGACTACTACATCGGCACCAACTGTTCATTCAGTGCAGACCTTGACCACGTCAGCTCCGACATCTTACTCAGAACCGACGCATCAGTTATTGGCACCAATTTTGTCGGTTCCAGCTTCAGTACTGGCAACCACTTCGGCACCGATCCTTTTGTCAGTGCAGACCATGACCTCGGCACCAATGATTTCCTCGGTGCAGACACCTGTAGTCCAGTCTCTCTCGGCACCATTGTTCTTGGTGCAGACTGGTGAGGTGGGCACCGAGCTTGTCTCTTCTGTGGACAGACCTGTTTCTCCTTCCGTCTCCGTGAGGTCCACTAGAAGCCTTTCCGAACACAACGTGTTGCGTCTTGTGGATCAAGTGCTTCTGGCCAGAGGTATCCCCCCCCCCCCAGGACCTATCCTTTCTTGGGAGGTGATCACCCATCTCCAAAGACCCCTTCTTATTCTCCTCCTTCATTGCCTTTGAAGTCCATTTATAGCACAGTCTTCCCCCTCTACGGTTCCCTTTATGGATCTCACTAAGGAACTGCAGTTGCCTTCGTGGCAGGAGAGTTTTGCTACGACCCAGGATGACAGTTGTGACACACATAATTTGTTCCACAGCCATCCGTGGACTCCGGGTCAGCAGGCTGAGCCACTTAGGGGAGGGGTGACCCCTGTCCTGGGCACTCGCCCCTCTTCAGGTGGACCAGCCTTTCAACTGATGGAGAAGGCTCTGGCTTCTGCTGGCGATACTGTACTGTCTATCCCCCCGCCTTCCTCTGGTCCACTGTGTTCACAAGTTGGACCTAGCGGACACCGGGTGCAAGGGCCTCAGGACATATTCCCACAGGAAACCCCTTTTCCACTGTCTTCCCCAGCTTCTCCCTCTGAGGAAGTTCACCGGAAAAGTTTGTGTAAGAGGAAGCACATGGACTCCACAGAAGAGTCCCTCACTGAAGACACAGACTTTGAGGGGGAAGGATCCCCTCGGTCACCCTCTGAGGTATCCTTTGGTGATATCCTCGAAATCCTTAAACAGAGAGGTGACTGGCAGCCCTCTAATCCAACCTCTGAGGAGTCTGTGTTCCTGCAGGCCTTTCGCGCCCGGCCCCCTACCTCCTGGGTTACTCCACCTGCCGATGAACTTGTCCGGCTCATCGTGCAGCGTGCCTGGAAGGCTCCTGACACCATCGAGGCTATTCCCCGGAGGCCAAATAAGATTTTGTCCCCTCCTGCTACGGATCCCCATTGGTCTAAGGGTCTTCCAGTGGATGCTGTGGTGGTGGCGGCTGCAACAAAAAAGGATCTGGTGGAAGAAGAAAGCCAGATTGTCCACCCGCCTAACAAAGATCCCGGGCCCTGGACAGGATAGGGAAGCGCACCTCTGCATCAGCGACCTTTGCTATCAGGTCCCTGAATTATATGGCACACTTTACCAGGCTTCAAAGGGATCTGATTTCTGAGCTCTCTGAAACCTTGGCTTGTGCCGTGTCTGATGAGGTCTGTGACAAAATGGCCTCTCAGCTGGCCACCATTGAGTCTATATCTAACTCCACTATGCGACTGATATCTCACGCATCAGAAGGAGAAGCTAGAGTGGCGGGTTCAGCTGTGGTAGCTGGCTACCAACCGTTTTCTTCTAGCAACGCACATTCCCGGGAGTTCCAATGTGATAGCAGACAGACTCAGCAGGTGCATTCTACAACCTCACGAGTGGTCCCTGAATCCCTTGATAGCGGCAGAGATCTTCCACCACTGGGGCCGTCCTTGCTGCGACCTCTTTGCATCCCTGGCCAACTACAAATGCAGCAACTACTTCGCCCTGATTCCCCCTCCGGGACAGTCACCCAGCAACGCTCTAGTCCACGATTGGCCCTCGGATCGTCTTTGTGCATTCCCACCTTTTCCCCTCATTCCCCAGTTTCTGATGAAAGCCCGTCAGTTAAAGAGCAAGGTGATCCTCATAGCACCATATTGGCCTCATCAGATTTGGTTCCCCTTCCTTTGGCCTCACCTGCTAGATCGACCATGGATTGTCCATCCAACCCCGGAGTTGATCTCACATCTGCAGAACCTGATTCATCTCAACCTGGGCAGCCTGAAGCTCACAGCTTGGCTACTCCAATTCCCTTGATTGCCAGGCAGAATGATCTTTCTTTACCAGTACGGGACATTCTCATTGCATCTCATAAGTCTTCCACTAGAATTACTTATCTAAGCAAGTGGAAAAGATTTACCTGTTGGCTGAAAGAAAAACAAGTAGATCCCTTTTCAGCACCAGTGTCGATAATACTAGAGTATCTGGCCGACCTTTTTCAATCGGGTCTATCGGCCTCTACCATTAGAGTTCATTTGGCTGCAATATCTAATTTCCATGAGGGTGTCCAAGACTCCTCTCTTATGTCACACAAATTATGCAAGACCTTCATAAAAGTTGTGAATCATTTGAAGCCTCCTTTTAGCGAACCTATTCAACCATGGGATCTGTCATTAGTTCTACAAGCTCTGACAATGCCACCCTTCAAATCAGCTTCTTCTTGCGACCTCAAATATTTGTCATGGAAAACCTTGTTTTTGGTCACCATTACTTCTGCCAGGCGTATCCTGAGCTTCAAGCTTTATGCATCAAGAGTCCATACTTGATTTTTCATAGAGATAGAGTGTCTTTAAGAACTAATCCTTCATTTCTGCCAAACGTGGTCCATTAATCAAACCATTGAATTGCCAGTTTTCTTTCCCAATCATTCAAACAAAGGAGAGTATTGCCTACATGCCCTAGATATTCACAGGCAAATCCATTTTTTCTTGAACAGGACTAGGTTTTCTCGTAAATCTGACCAGTTATTTTTGGCCTATTCTGGACCTAGATTAGGATCTGCTGTTGCTAAGGTCACATTAGCTAGATGGTTGAAAGACTGTGACCTTCATTTATACACAACGTAATATTCCATTGCCTACTACTATAAAGACTCATTCGACAAGGTCAGTGGCAACTTCTGCTGCCTTCCATGCCAGAGCTTTTTTACATGACATCTGTGCAGCTGCAACTTGGACTATGCCTCATATCTTCATCAATCATTACAAATTGGATTTGGCCTCCAGGGGAAGAGCATCTTTTGGTTCTATGGTGCTCAGGAATGTCCTTCCATGAGAGCCTCCCAGGAATAGAGGTAGCTGGGGACTCTGTCCCGTACATAAGGAATGAACGAGGATTAACAATATCAGATAAAGAAGTTATGTCTTACCATAGCATTCCATCTGTATTGTTGATCCTCGTTCAGTCATTACGACCCTCCCTCCTTCCTCCTCATGTGGCTTCTAGTGGATCTCACCATCCAGTTGTTTTAGGTCATTTGACCAGAGGTAGCCTCTACCTTCTTTTGACTTGCAAACTCAATCTGGGGTAACATGGAGAGGGGAATTATGGGTAAGAGTTTAGCTCGAGAGTTTGTAGCTGATGTGAGCTTGGAAAATGGCCGGCTCGGTTCCGAGGTCGGACCCGATACCCATACGTAATGACTGAATGGGGATCAACAATACAGATGGAACGTTATGGTAAGACATAACTTCTTTTTTGTTACTTCAATGATGTACCACATCTGGAGAATGTATCAGGACTGTTCAGACTGGCTATCTGGTCTTGCCTTTGAGAAATTTCTTGCTACACTGCAGCTTCACTTCGGGATGGAACTCTTTCTCCAACTCTGGATCATAACATTTCTCTCAGTTTTTTCTTAATGAAACAGGACTAGGTATGACACTTCTGGTTGCTTTCATTGGACCTTTGCCTGTAACATATATTTGTCTTTTCCAAATGTCTGCAGTTTCTTTTGTAAAGCTTAGATTTTTGATATTTTTCATCTACTTTACCAATACTTCGTATTTAGGCTGTGGGCCTTCCCTTGGCATTTGGATTCTTATTTTATGTCCAGCTTTTAAAACTTTGTCTTTTGCATTTCCTGTCATTGTTTCTATCTCTGCAGATTTTTTTTCCAGCATTTCCTTAACTTTGTATTTTCATACGTCACTAATGTTGTGAAGTAAGCAATTTATTTTTCAGTCTTCTGTATGTTGCTAATTGAGCTGAGCTGGTGGTAAGACTCGGCTGATGCTCTGCAGTATTTCTCTGTTCCAAAGATATGAGGTGGCAATCCCCATAGTTTTTTACAAAGCAGATAAGTGCAAACTGGATATTCTGTTATTCTCACTTATGCACACATCTTCGGAATCCCTGACCTGTATGTTTTCTATACAAAAACATTAGGTGTGCTGTTTCTTGAGAATATAGACTTCGGTTCATCACACACCCTTTGAGCTTGTCTGTCAGTTGATCATTTCAGGAAATGTGAAATAAAAATCTTCACATATAAAATCCATGGCTTCTTTCAACTGGAACAGTTTGGTATGTATCCAGGTCCTTGAAAGAGCTAAAATGGTATGCTAACATTTCTTCCTTTGGATTCTTAATGTGGTATGTATTGTGGATGGTGCTGGGATGTATGGTCGTAATCTTTGTATCCGTACCCCCATAAATAATCCATATAGTAGTCTATGTTTAACAGTGAGATGGGGTGATAACTAAAGACTTTGTTCCTTATCTAGTTTAAGTACAGGGGCCAGCATTGCTTGCTACCAGGACAGGTGGCACTTACCTTATAGAGAATCCTAGTAAGTAATATGCTTGCTAAAAGAAGTCTACTGCCAGAGGGATAACTTTCATATATAAGCCTCCTGGCAGACAATTTGGTCCTGGGGCTTTTAGAAGTTTTTATCTGCCAGGATAGAGAACAAGTTCTTTATTGATTGGGATATGTATGTTATGCCTACCTGACCTCTATTATAAATGGTTACAGTGATAGTTTTACCTTTAGGGGTTCTGAGCTCCCGGAAGAACGCTGGCAGCTGAAAGGGGTCAGCCATAAACTGTTTTGAAGTACACTGAAAGTAGTTACATTTTCCAGAAAATTGGGTTATGGTGTTATGGGATATGGGAACTTCTACCTGCTTGGCTTTAAGGCTATATTTCTTATCCAGTTTCTCACAGGGCTATGGTGTAACTTGTAATATTGAAGTCTGAGCCTGTCAGGTGCCACCTCTGTCTGTCTTTCTATTTGTGATAGCATGAACTTTAACTTCTAATCCTTTCCAGAATGAGAAGTTACCACTGAGGATTTTTGCAGGTTGATTGCCTTGGGTGAGTCTTTACTCTCCTTGAAAGACTTGTAGTTCATAATGCCAGGACTTATGTTAGAAGTCTTGTGTGCATGAGTGCAACATTTGTAGGCATCCTGTAATGTATGACCAGAATACCGAAAAGTATCATAAGTTTGATGAAAAGCTTGGGTAAATCATTTATATTTTCTACAGTGTCTTTTGTCTTGGCATAATAAGGGAGGACATTTCCACATTTTAGGTGGGACTAAAATAAATTTTCCATGATAACTGATATTGTTACGTCATTCATACGTGGGCATAGGGAAGCCTGCAAGTAGGCTGTTGTGGTTTCAAGACTGTCTGCAGTTTAAGTCCTTTCGGTCCAACTACAGGTTTTATGCCTGTAGGAGTAAAGGGGAAATTACCTGTTTTACATGAATCCTGGGCACTCCGATCTGACAGTCCCATCTTAGATTTGACTTTTTCCCATGTACTTGGATAATTACATTTACCATTATTACTAGGCTTTCATTTGCTTTGCTCTGAATGAATTGTATAAGCCGCCTCCTTCACTCTAGAATCCATTCATGGATGAAAGTAGACAGAGAAGGTGGTCATATCATGGTGGTAAAGATGTAGAACTTCTACAGCTTTAACCAAGCTTGCAAAGGTGTTCGTGGTTGCAAGGTATGCACATCTGTCTGTAGTAGTATTGCACATGCTGCCTTTTACATGAGGAATGGGAAGAAGATGCCAAACAAATCTACTATAGCTTTGCCTGTCTGAGACATTTTGCAGGTGATAAATGCATTTCCTGAAGGGCTATAACATATAAAGAAAAGAAGTGAAAAACTCAGTCTTTAATGGGCTGTGAAAAATAGAAGTTATGTTCTTACCATAACGTTCCATGTTAGTTGTCTTCTTCTCGCCTTCTTCTTGCTGGATGGGTTCGGAGCCGACCTCGGCCCACTGCCACTCTAAAAGCTCGAGAGTTGGTTCCACCGGCTCGAGGCTCCCCTTATATCCCACAGTGCTAGGCGTGAGTTACCTCAGATCTCGTTTGTAAGCAAACCCCAGCTTATAATAGTATGAAAATAACTATAAACAAAGTCCACCTCTAACCAGGGAGAAAGAAGGGTGACCTATATCCTCATCCAGGAAATATGCACGACAGCATATGCCTAATAAAAGAGGTGGTAGAAAGAGAGGTCACAATCACAACTCCTCTAGGTCTGTCCAGGCCAGGGGGCAGGAGGGTGGGGCGCAAGAAGGCGAAGAAGACAACTAACATGGAACGTTATGGTAAGAACATAACTTCTATATGTTAAGTTGTCTATCTCGCCTTCATTCTTGCTGGATGGGACCGCGTCCCTAGCACCTTGTCCCGGTGGCCTAACGGAACAGACTCCTGAGAACAGTGGAACCAAAGTTAGCTCTATGCCTAGAAGCTAAATCCAACTTATAATGAGAAATGAAAGTGTGAGGAGTAGCCCAAGTAGCCGCTGCACAAATGGTGTCAATAGGCAGTCTGTCTTGGAAGGCTAAAGAAGTAGCCAAAGCTCTGGTGGAATGGGCCTTAGGTTTATTAGGCAGCTTTTGGTGTCTAATTTCATATACAAGGGAAATCAGAGAGGTTAGCCATCTAGATAAAGATACCTTTGAAACTGAAAGTCCCTTTCTGCCTTCTGCATAGGAGACAAACAGCTGGTCAGATTTTCTGAATTGTTTTGTTCTATCCAAATAGTACCTCAACTGACGATGAACATCTAGCCAGTGTAATTTTTGTTCAGACCTATTGGAATATTCTGGAAAAAGACAGGGAGGTCAATGCTTTGATTTAGATTTGACGTCGAGACTACCTTAGGCAAAAAGGACGGGTTAGTTCGTAAGGATACCCTGTCCTTATGAAACAATAGATAAGGAGGTCGACAGCTGTGTGCTTGAAGTTCTGAAACTCTTCTAGCTGAAGTAATAGCTACCAGAAAGAGAGTCTTCCATGATAGCAATTTTAAAGAACAGGAGGCTGCAGGTTCGAAAGGGGGAAGAATCAAAGAAGTAAGAACTAAATTTAGGTCCCAAGGAGAAGGAGGATTTCTTATAGGAGGTATGAGAAGAAAAACTCCTTTCAAAAAGGCTTTGCAAAGCTTGTGGGACATTAAGGCAGATTCAGAAATACCCACATGAAAGTTAGAAATAGCTGCCAATTGAACTTTAAGAGTAGAGGGAGATGAACCTGCATGGAAGAGTTCAGCTAGAAAATCAAGGACTATTTGGATGGAAGCAGTGAAAGGATCTATGTCCCTTCCTTGAGCCCAATATGTGAAGCGTTTCCACTTACTCAAATAAATCTTCCAGTGGAAGATTTATGGGAAGCTATCAAAATATCTCGAACGGAGTGAGATAATTGAGGAAGCCTGGCTAAGGTTGGAACTGGAGGAACCAAGCAGTGAGGTTCAGAGAGGGAGGAGCGATGTAACTGACCCGATTGATGGATCAAAAGATCTGGAACTAGGTCCAGGTGCCAAGGTCGCTCCAATAGAAATTGATGTAGAAAGGGGAACCACACCTGTCGAGGCCAGTAAGGAGCAATGAGGATCAATGAGGCCTTCTGAGCGATAGCTTTCTGTATCACTTGAGAGATTAGTGGGAAGGGAGGAAATGCATACAGAAGTCCCGGGGCCAAACTTGGACTAGAGCGTCTCTGCTGGGTTGGCCTGGTAAAGGGAATAGAGTGAAATAATCTCTGCACTTGCTGTTTTGGGGAGTAGCAAAAAGATCGCAGCAAGGCTGACCCCACTTGAGGAAAATTTCTCTCACAACAGAGTCTTTCAGAGACCACTCGTGAGGCATGAGGATAGCTCTGCTCAACTTGTCCGCGATTTGATTGGACTTCCGCTATCAGAAACCGCTGAGAAGAAATCGCCCATTGCCACAATCTGAGTGCTTACAGGGGTAGGACCTGGTTCCGCTTGTTTGTTGATGTACCACACTACAGACATATTGTCTGTCTAGGGAAGAGAGTCTTGAAGGGCTTGCAACGCTAAAAACACTGCTCTCATCTCCAGAACATTTATGTGCAAGTGACATTCGCTTGGCTGCCATGTGCCCTGGACCGCCCTGCCCTGATAATGCCCCCATGTCAGAGTAGCAACTGGAGGGTGGAACAAAGGGTCTTCCCAACAAGAGCTGAGGGGAAGACATCCACCACATGAGATGATTTCTGCACCTTGATCATAATGGTGTGGGACATTGGAAGTTGCTGGTATGACCATTGTGTAAAGAGCATCCATTGAAGGATTCGCATGTGGAATCTGGCTAATGGAAGCAGACCATAATTCCCAACACTTTCAGCACTAACCTGGCTTTGATTCTGTTGTTGAAAGGAGTGAGACCAGTTTGTGTATGTCTGTTATTCTCTGATCTGTTAGTCTACATGTCTACTGTGTCTAGATTTGCCTATGAAGGTAATAGAAACAGACTTTTCGCAATTTATTGAAATGCCTAACTTTTGACAAATGCCAAAGGTCTAATCCCTGGCCATCAGAAGGAGATGCTTGGTGGGAGCTGTGAGGAGCCAGTCGTCCAAATATGGAAACACCTGGAATCCTTGTCGTCTCAGGTGAGAAGCTACCACTGCCATGCATTTGGTAAACACCGGGGCAGTGGTGAGACCAAAGGGCAGGGCCCTGAATTGAAAATGACTGGTTCCCAGCCTGAAGCGGAGGAATCTTCTGGAGCGTCTGTTCATTTTATGTGATAGTACGCATCCTGAAGGTCTATAGAGCACATCCAGTTTCCTTTTCCCAATAGGGGAAGGATGGACTGCAGCGTGACCATCCGAAATCTTGTTTTCTTGACTGATCTGTTCAAGATACTGAGATCCAAAATTGGTCTCCAGTCCCCTGTTTTCTTTGGAACTAAAAAGAACCTTGAGTAGATTCCGGATCCTTGCTGGTCTGCTGGAACTGGTTGAATTGCTCTTTTTGCAAGCAGTTTTGAAATTTCCAAAACCGCTAGATCCCTTTGAGCGGTGGAACATCTGGAAGGGATTTTTTTGATTGGTTCGGAATGCGAAGAAAGGGGATAGAATAGCCTTCGGAAATGACGGACTGTACCCATTTGTCTTGAGTCAGGGATAGCCAGGCTTCTGGGTACAGTGACAATCTTCCCCCGACTGCCTCCGAAGGTGGGCAGTCGGGCAACACCTCAGGGATGCTGAAAGGGCTTATCAGAGAAGGCTTCTCGATTGCCCTGGTTCTGCGGAGCCCCCCTGCCTCGAGGGCGACGTCTACCATTGTTATTCCCGCCTCTGGCGGGGAAACGACTTTGTGCGTCAGGCGAAGTCCCTTGAGATTGTTTACGGAACCACATTTTCCCACTTTTCTGGCCTTTGGGGTAAGGCCTAGAAGGAGTAGAAAAATGGACTCCGACGGCAGAAAGAGTCTTGCCATCAGTCTCGCACCTAGTCAAGGTTTCTTTCACTTGAGGACCAAAGAGAGATGATCCATCAAACGGGGAATTAGTGAAAGACGTCTTGAAGGGGTCCAAAATTGCATAGCCGCATCCAGGCATGCCTACGTAAGGCCACACGCGTCCCTGCGGCCCTACTCGCTCCATCAGCCGCATAAGAAAGGAGGCGCATGGAGGAGTTGGCTATGGAGTTAAGGGTAGCCAGCTGAGTGTTCATCTTATCTTGAGAACCCGCAGCTGTAGGGTCCTTCAACATGTCACTCGCTTCTTTAATCAAGTCCCTTTAAAGACGAGTAAAATGGCACAGGTAGTTCAGCGAACGCATAGCAAATGTCGCTGACGAGAACATCCGCTTCCCGTACCTGTCCATGGATCTAGATTCCTTGTTAGGTGGATGGACAGGTACTGAAGGATCAGCTAGTTCCTTCTTAGTGGCAGCAGCTACCACCATAGCATCCACAGAGACTCCTTTTGTCAAGAACTGTTTGTCTGCTGGTGCCGTTATGAATTTTGAGGGTCTCCTGGGAGTGGGGTCCACTGAATCAGGAGCCGTCCATGCCTTTTTAGCTACCACCTGCATGAGGGGGTCAAAGGGGGGAGACACCCAGGAGGTGGAAGGATGAGAGCCAAACGCCTCAAGGTACACAGATTCATCCTCTGAAGGGTTGAGGGCTGGCCAATTTCCCCTCTGTTTGAGGATTTCGAGAATGTCTGCAAAAGAGACATCTTCAGAAGGGGAACGGGGGGAACCCTCGGAATCATCTAAATCTGTGTCAGATGTGATGGACTCAGGTGAGTCAATGTGTTTCCTCTTACACTTCCTCTTCCGAGGGGGCTCTTCTGCCAAATCAGGAGAGGCCTCGGAAGAGGATGAAATCCCCACAGGGGGTTCCTGAGGAGCTGTCTCTCTGCGGTCCGGGATGAGGGAGTGAGTCGACTTGACCTGAGGCACCGCAGAGGGAGGGGCGGACGGAGCCGACTGTGGAGTAGAGCCAGGCTCTAACACACTCCGCATGACCTCGAACGCACCCCTGTCAGGCAAAGCCAGAGGTCCCCGCTCCGAGAAGCTGAGAACCTCCCTCGGCACCGACAGTGATGGCTCCGAGGCCGATGTCGGAGCCGAACTCACCAGCGCCGAAGCTCCGAGAGGAAGAGCGGGGTCGGACAAGGGTCCAATGCCACTCACCCGCTCAGAGCCGACGAGGGAAGCTCGGCGCCGAGATTCTTCGAAAGAAGAAATCGGAGCCGATGACGGAGCCGAAGACATCTGTATCGGCTCCGACGCTACCACAGTCTCGGTTCCGAAACGCCCCGGCTCCGAACTCAACGGAGTCGGAGGAGGAACATATTGATGGACAGGGGCAGGCATCGACTGATGAGTCGGGCTTTGAAGCATTTGGGCCAGTGCCTCGGACTTAAGAAGTCGACTCACTACCCTCTGAAGGTCATGATCCGACAGCCTCGATGACCTAGAGGAGTGAGATTTATGGCTCCGTTCAGACAGCAGAGGAGATGCTGGAGCCGAATGAACGGAGCCAAGGGATGGTGACCTAGATCTCTTCCTAGATGTCGGCTCCGAAGATCTGGTCGGAGCCGACAAGGGAATTTCTACTACCTCGGCTCCAGCCGGAGCCGAGGGAACCACAGAAGCTGTAGACTCATCGGCTCCAGCCGTAGCCGATGCAGACATAGGTTTTGTAGCTTTAGGTCTCGGCTCAGTAGCTGGAGCCGAGGACCTAGAAGCCTTGGAGGGCTTCCCAGAGACAGAAAGGGAATCCTCAGGCTTTAGTAGACCCCTTAGGATCAACTTGTTCTTTCTTTCCTGCAGGACCCTGGGGCTGAAGCCGTGGCATACAGCACAGGAGTCCTGCAGGTGCAAAGGCCCCAGGCAGTAGACACAAGAAGTGTGACCGTCTGTCAGAGACATTTTCTGACAGCACGCATCACACTTCTTGAAGCCTGAGACCTTTGTGTCTTTAGACATCCTAGACAAGAAAGTGTAACCACACACACACAGTCAGACACACTGATTACACTAATCTTATTTTAAAACTCAAAAATAAAACAATTAACTAAAAGTTTTAAATAAGAGCAACACACACACACCACTAGGGAATGGGGAAAGGCCAGAAGGCCCGAGAGAGAACTTTAAAGTTCTTGTGGGAAAAAAACGGGATTTTCCAAAAAACAGGGGTAGAAATCCACTAAACTAAGGGAAAAGTAGTTAAACTTAAAAATATAGGGGTTTAAGTATTCTAATTTTACAGAAATACACTTACCAACAAGCCGGTAGAAAAACCAACACCTCGATCGCTGTAGCGGCAAACGAGATCTGAGGTAACTCACGCCTAGCATTGTGGGATATAAGGGGAGCCTCGAGCCGGTGGAACCAACTCTCAAGCTTTTAGAGTGGCCGAGTCGGAGCCGAGGTCGGCTCCGAACCCATCCAGCAAGAATGAAGGCGAGATAGACAACTTAACATTCATTATTTATAAGTGGAACTTCACATAGGGTCATTGGAGGACCCAGTGCATTACCTGCATTACATATACCAAGTGAGAATGTAATCCCTTTTCACGAATCCACTTAGAACACGATCCACACTGAAAAACCTCACAAGCATACATTGATCCTGTATTGATTTGAGTAGTTCTACTTAGTGCATTAGTCAGAAGAAGAAAACAATGAAAACAACAGAATTAGAATATTCACAGGTCAGTTAACCATGGACATGTTGGAATGAGTGTTTGCCAATGGGAGAGCTATTCTCCCTTCCCCATATCAGGATATCTCCCCTCCAGGGATGGCCGTATGCAATATTGCACATTACCATGTTATTAACTTTATTGCCTTTCTCCATGAATAAGTGCACATGCAGAATATTTGTAGCTGTAGGTCACAAAATGCTGTCAACTAGATGGACTAACACAGCTAAATCTAACACAGCTAAATCTAGATAAATTATCAGCTTCAAAGTCTGGAGAAGAATGTTATATAAAGAATCATTTTAGCCAACCTCCATTATGACATTTTACTGATCTTCTGCTTCATTGCAAATAACTTTCTAAGTGACAGCAAGAGAAAAAAAAACAGTGAAAATCATAAAGATTAGACTGAGTGTTTATCTGCTTGTATGACCGTGTAAACACCTTACCATATAAATCCAGGGAGGCAGTCATTCATCTAGCAGACATAGTAAGAAGCACAAGTTTTTACATGGCAGGGTGCAAGACATTATGGGCCTCAACTACTACTGATCTACAGCAGCTGCATCAGGAAAGGCACTACATCTTTACAGTGGAGTTTGTATTTACTTCTACCTCAGCATAGTGCAGAGCAGACCATATCAAGTGGACTGGGAAGAAAGACCATAGGGGATCAGCACAATAATGCAGTTAACTGCCTAAACATAAGCAAGGCTAACTGTCATTATGATGGCCTGGAGATGCACTGGTTTGCAGCAGTATGATTTGGTGGTGGTTGCTTAATAATGTGGGTATATTTTCAGCTCTTATCATCTGATTCCTCATTATCAACCTCATACCCTCCAAACACAAGAAAACTGCTGCCCTTGTCCACCATTTGTAAAGATTCCAGAAGGGTAGGAGTCATCTTTCTGACCCACTGTATAGGAGATACTACAAGTCAGTTTGATAGTTCACATTCACAGATAGTCTCCTCTGTACAGGCTTTTTGTTCACTCCATGTGAACAGTTGGTTTAGTTATGTCAGGTCAAGCAGGCTAAGAAGAACAGGCTGCAGATCCCACTAAATATTTGCCATTGAAAATGATATCTGATTTATCTGCCAGCTTTAACTATATGCAAGTATTCTGTAGTGGGAAGTGTCGCCTTGAGATGTAATAACATACAACCACTGGAATGCCCACAGAGGTACCTTACTAAAAGGATACAAGGCCTAAACAACATGTCTTACATGGACAGATTGAAAATCCTGTCACTTTACTTGGTACCCTACAGAGTGCTAAGAGGTAACTTGTGTATAGTATACGAGGCATCCTCTGACCCATTACTGATGGATTTACTGCACATCAGCAAGTCATAAGATATCTGAAATACTTGGTCTAGGTATCTAAACCTCTTCTGCAACTTCAACAGAATAGTTTGGAGGGACATGTATATTTTGCAAACGATAACACTGCTGTGGACGATAACACTGCTGTGGAACAGACTTCCTATCCACATAAAACGAAGTTCATCTCTGTCCATTTTCAAACACAGCTTTGATCTATTATTTTTTGGTAGTTTTATCATAGAATGTCTTTCGCTTCCTTTGTTTTTTCATGTAAGACTTTATACTGTTGAGAAGTAATAATGGAATTGTTGTAGGAATTTTGGATGCCACCCTTATGCCCACGAGAAGGTTTGCTGGTGAAAGTCCTGCAGTTTGTGTTGGTTTGCTTCTGTTTCCAGGAAGTAACAACTAAGTTTACTTAATCACAATGTTCACACTTTTAGAATGCTCTGTACTGTCATCATTTGCACTTATCAGTTTGATAGTGAGTATAATTGACTCAAAAGTGATATAGTAAACATCATTACTTTGTAGAGTCTTGGAATTCTTGATAAACTGCAGTTCATTGTAAGTCACGAGTTGCAGTATTCCATGCTTTGACAAATACAGACTTTAGAACTGATGAACAGAGTACCAGAGTGGTGGTTGTGAATTGGTCTACTTTCTATACTTAAAGCAGTAATCAATACAAAGCCAAAAAAAATGCATTTTTTTTTTACTGAAATTAATTTATTCCTAGTATTAGCTGATGAAGTGAAGGAATATCATGGGGGATGAAAACATCCTTTTGGTTCTGGTTCTTGAACGTGCTAAAAATTTCAAAATTCTGTATCTGATCTGGATATACAGACATATTCAGCCATTACAGAGTAGATTGTGATCTGGTCTCTAATGATAAGCGATTTGTTTTTGAGATACGAATTTTCAGAAATTTGCCTCGAGAGTTTCCCTGCAAATTTAGAGACATTGGTTGTTAGGGAGTAGTCGTCATCGTCATCATCATCTCGAGACAAAAGTTGAAGAAATTAAATGAAACTATGTTGTGATTCAGCAGAGTACAAAATGAAAGAAAAATAACAATGCCAAGAAATATCACTGGTCAAGGTGAGAAATGTATTTTTGTGAAGGTACATCAGAAATATGTTTATAAACAGAGAAGAATAGCAATAGAATAGAATAATTAGAATAGCAGTGTAAGGCAGCAGATGGCTTGCCAAGTCTTTCTCTGGGTAACTGTTGACTTGTCCTCTGGAAATGTTTAGTAACAATCCAACAATCCAAAGTAGAAAGTTTATGGTAACAGAAATGATACAGTAAACTCAAACATGAGCAAATGCAGCTTCCAGTGTTGGCTAAGTGCATTTATGTCTGACACTGTCAGTTTGGGTTACCTGAGTACAAAGGAACATAGATGATTTAAACCAAAAAATAAGTGGTTAAGGTAAACTGTGTTTACAAAATCCAGTCAAATAGCATAAAACACTGGAAGCAACAGACCAAGGCTGCGAAGTAAAAGAATACAAAAATGTATTCCACAATAAACAAATGGTGAGCGCTTTTGTGGACCAAGCCACTTCATCAGACAATGATCATAACTTAAAAACTCCTTTTATACCAGTTCATGACAATTAAGCAAGTGCAAAAATCTCCACCTACATTTAAAGCAACAGAGCAAACAGCCATAAAAATTGCAATGGCATGTTGCAAACACAGTATCATGTAAAAAAATATAACAAATAAATATTACAATTATTGATAAACTAGCTGCCAGATAACCCGATAAACTCCCCATGACCAAATCCAAAAGAAGCAAATATAATATCGACAAACTGATGGAAACGGAGTCAAACAGGAGCAAATGTATATACAAATAAAGCATAATTTATTCAATGGTGTCCAGACAGATAAGCGCTTTCGCTAAAAAGCATCATCAGATCTTTAAAACATTCACCTTAAAATAAAATGACTTCTATACAATTAAGAAATATCTATGGACCAATCAGAACTTAGTCAATTAATTCATTTAAAGCAACATTGCAACGGATAATAACATATGTTAAAAACAAGCTGTTATATCAAATAATACTTAATGTATAAGATATAGTATAAAAATTGTATGTATATATGCAATACTGTCTTTTAAGAAATAAAATACTAAAATATGTCACATTTCATATGTTACAGATACATATTAGTATAGGCATTAAATGCAATGTATATATGTATATAGGCACAATATAAATAAAAGCTGTTATATAAGTAACCTGAATACTAGTATGTAACACATTTCCTATCTATATATGTATACATATATATGGACACTAAATAAACTACAGCTTAAATACAAAACAATGTTAAACTAATCATACTGTAAGAAATGCGTGTATAAAGGTACTACTACTAAATGCTCATAGTGTTTATTTAATATTCCTGCGTTTTCTTAGAACTGGCTTGATGGATGCCCTTTCATTGAAAGAATTGCTATAGAAGTAGCTACCTACATAGGACAAGTATGCACCCTCAACATATATTTAAAAATATTGTCAGGGGCCAAGGTCTGAGAACTTTGAGGCTAATGGTAAGCCATGATAAGTTTGAAGGTGAATTGGCTGAGTTGAGAACAAGGTTTCTACACAGGGGATGCAC
>NC_056734.1:173930207-173972707 GCF_019279795.1 Protopterus annectens
AAGGTATGGGGAGAAGCCCAAGTAGCTGCTGTGCATACATCATCCATTGAAGCTCTAGACTGGAAGACTGCTGAAGTGGCTACAGACCTTGTAGAATGTGCTTTCATGGGCTTAAGCAAGGTTAATTTATTATCAGTGATGAATG
Organism: Protopterus annectens; assembly: GCF_019279795.1. Lineage (NCBI taxonomy): Eukaryota > Metazoa > Chordata > Ceratodontiformes > Protopteridae > Protopterus > Protopterus annectens. The sequence goes on from NC_056734.1 coordinate 173,930,353, forward strand.
AAATGCAATCTTTCAACCATTTAGAGAGAAGTCTTGATGACTGCTTTACTGGAAAAAGAAACAACAGTTGACTTGATTGTCTTATGTTTTTTGTTCTTTGAAGGTAGAAATGTAATGGTCTATGGACGTCTAATAAATGCAAGGCATATTCTCCTTTTTTAGGAGCAATTTAGAAAGAAAACCAGTAAATTAATCATTTGATTAATGTTAGCCTCTGATACTACCTTGAGTAGAAAGGAGGGGTTTGTTCATAAAGAAACCCTATCCTTATGAAAAATCAGATAAGGAGGTTCCGGCAATAAGGCCTGGATCTCTGAAATCCTCCTGGTGGAAGTAATGGCCACAAAAAACAGTCTTCCAAGATAAAAACTTTAGATCACATTCTGCAGAGGGTTCAAAGGGGGAATGGGTTACTGCTAGCAGTACTAAGTTCAGGTCCCAAGGAAGAGTGGGATCTTTGAACAGGGGTTTTAATAAAAATATGCCTCTTAGGAACAATTTACAAAGTCTAGGAGAGGCTAAAGAATGTTCTTCTAAATTGTTGTGAAAGAAATTACAGCCAATTGTAGTCTGATGGAGGAAGGAGCAGCTTCAGCACTGAAAAGAGCGGCTAAAAAATCTAAAACATGCTCTGTTGAAGCAGAGAAAGGAACAATTTGCTTTTCATGGGTACAAATAGTAAATTGCTTCAACTTACTTAAATATAACTTTCTAGTGGAAGGTTTATGAGCCAACAAAAGGATGTGCCATACTGGAAAGGAAATATTGGGATGCCTGGGAACTAATGGAATTGGAGGAATTGTGGAGTCAGCCTGAGGTTTAAAATGTCAGTAGTGGCGTAGCTAGAGTTTGTGCTGCCAGGGCTGTCTGAGTTTGCCACCTCTCTCCCATCACAGGAATCATGGTCAAATGGATCTGGCCAATACACAGCCCCCCTCCCCCGCAGCCATATCAGTGTCCCATTGTTTGGCTATTTCTCCCCATTTACCATAAACACTGTAGTGTGCATACTGCTTTATGCTTTACTTCTACCATGATTATTTAGATTTCATTTAAAACTTTTATTTTAAATTTTATAGCACAGACACTGATAGACATCTGCTACACAAAACAATACAGTCTCACAATGAAAACAGACTTAGCATTAAAACTTCTCTGCCCTTAAAACTCACATTCATTGAAACAGCAATGGAACTTTTCTGCCCTTGAAACTCATTCATTAAAACAGCATTGAAACCCACATTAAAATAAAATGCATCTGGCCAGTGGCAGATAAAGTTTACCTTTGGACTTTTTTCAAATCATAGAACCTTTGCACACAAATTTAGGACCATGCAAACATACATGTGTTCTTTGATTCACCTTCCTGATTGTATTAAATTATTATTAGGTATCTCCTAAAAAGGAGGACATTCTCAGGACTTACAGCATCCACCCCCTTTAAAGTACAACAGTACATCATTAACAATCCTTCTACATACTGTGGGAGTAGAACCCACAACCTTCTGTATCAAAAGCAAGTATACTACCCGTTGTGCTACTAACAATGCAAACAGACTTGGCATAAGCAGCAATAAACTTCTCTTCCCCTGAAGCTCTGAGCTTCTTGTAAAATCCACTTGACATTTAACTATGTCTCTCAACTTTGCAGCACAAGAAATCGGGAAAAAGCCAAAGTTTAAATGGGGGGGGGGGGGCAAAGGCCCAAATCCAGGGTCACATTTTAAACATTGCTTGCATAATCTTAGAAAGTTGCTAGAATAAAATGCTTTTTGTTACCATGCGTTTCCTGAAAGACATGAAGACATGAAGTCTGAAACTTAAATGCTTATTATTTAGTGAATTCAGTTCTTACTGACTTGCCAGAAAACCACATATTTTAAGAGGAAGAGACCAAAAGTATGAGCCAAACATTACAGACGTTCTTTGAAAATCTGGACAGTTGAGAGCTATGGACTCAACTCCTTGACTCACAAGTGGTGGTATGGGTAGACAAGTCAGGCTCATTTCATGTAGCCAAGGTACAGTGTTTAAGCCTGAGTAACGCTAACCACAGGTATACCTAACTGGGGCATTTTACATACACACACAGACACACACACGAATGGCAGCAACAAGAAGCAGCTATGCACACCACTTTTGAACAGCAGCATTATACTATAAAATCACAACTGAACAGCCTTACCTGAACCAAACCAAGAATAATTAGCACAACTGAATGTCAGCAGCCTTACTTGAAGCAGGAATAATTCCAGCAGCAAAATGTTGCACTGTGATATTTAAAATTGTGCCTGGGTGGATAAGGACAGGACGTCTGTGCATGATGCGACAACACATGCACAGATGTGATGTGACTTAACCAGTTATGGGACAGTTTCTTAAAGATGAAAAACGCCCTTAAAAACATTTTTTTAATTAAACTATTAAAGTAAATGTTAACAGTCCCAAAATGCTACCTGGGGTGGATCGCCCCTCTGCGCCCCCCCCCCACTACACCACTGTGGCTAGGTGAACAAGACCATCCAGATGGGACATAAGATCTGGTACTGGGTCCAGAATCCAAGGTTGTCAAATCAGATAAGGCCAAAGAAAAGGGAACCAAATCTGTCGAGGGAGCAATGAAGATTACAGTGCTTTTCAACCTGAGTGCTTTCTATAGAAAGTTTGGAATTAGAAGTATCAGGGGAAAGGCATATAGAAGACTGGGAGGCCAATTGTGGAGGACAGCATCTCTGGGTGACTTCCCCGGTGGAGGAATGTGGGTGAAGTAATTGTTGCACTTGTTGATCAGGGGGAGGCAAACAGACTGCAGCAAGGTTGACCCCAACAACTGCATATCAACTTCACCATTTCTAGATTGAGAGACCACTCATGAGGCTGAAGGATGCATCTGTTCAGCTTGTGTGCAATCACATTGGAACTCCCTGGAATGTGCATTGCTATTAGAAAGCAGTTGGAAGAGATTGCCCACTGCCACACTCTGAGGTCTTCTCGACAAAGTGGATAAGATTTGGTTATGAGCCAATTGTCCAAGTATGGAAACACTCAGAATCCTTTCACTCTCAAGTGAGCTGCTAGTACTGCCATACAATTGGTGAACACCCCGGGGGCTGTGGTGAGACCAAAGGGCAGTAATCTGAATGACTAGCTCCGAGGTGGAAGCTGAGGAACTTACTGCATTTGTCTTCTTTCTATTGTAATATGCACCCTGAAGGTCTGTTGAGCACATCCAGTCATCTTTCTTCAGAAAGAGGAGAATAAACTTTACTGTGATCATCCGGAACTTTGTCTGACGAATAGATTTGTTCAGCACACTGAGAACCAAAACTGGTCTCCAGTCCCCTGTCTTTTTTGGCACTAAAAAGAATCTTGAGTAGGTTTGGATCTTTTCTGGTCTTGTGGGACTTCTTGGGTGACTCTTTTGTCCAGCAGTTTTTGAATTTCTTGCACTGCCGAATCTCTCTGATAGGGTGGAACATTGGGGATTTTCTTGAGTACAGGGGAAGGATGAGAAAAGAGAATGATATATCCTCTGGATATGATCTGTTACACCCAGGAATCTGTTATGTTTATTATCCAGGTGTTTAAGTGCAAGGACAAGTGACCCCTGACTGCCTCCAGAGGAAGACAATCGAGCCCTCCCTTCAGGAATGCTGAAAGGGCTTCCATGGATAGGAATCTCTAAAGCCCTGGTTTTGTGGACCACCTCTGCTGCAAGGGCAGTGTCTTCTATTTTGGTTCCCCCTGCCTCCTGGGGGAACTCCGTCCACGTGAGTCTTGGAAAGGCCCTTGAGATTTCTTGAATATAGTCTCTCTTACTTTCAGGCCAAACAAAGATGTTCTGTCAAAAGGAGCATTCATAAAAGACTTGAATGTGCCACAAAATCATGTCAGTGCAGCCAGATGTGTATCCTTATGGCTATGCCTGTACCCACTGCTCTAGACATTCCTTTGGTTGCATGAGCGATCAGCCTCATGGACGAATTGGACACAGACTCCAGGGTGGCAAACTGGGAAGTCACTTTCTGTTGGACTCTCTCAGCTACAGCTCCTGCCAGGATGTTTGACAACTCCTTAATCAAATCCCCTTGGAGTGTAGTGAAATGTGCTAAAAAATTCAAGAACCTTATGGTGAAGGTCAATGCAGCATAGATCCACTTTCCAAATTTGTCCATAGTCAGAGACTCCACACAGGAAATCTCCTCAGCAAGTTCCTTTTTAGTGATGGACGCTATGACCATGCATCTACAACTAACCCCTTGGCCCAAAACTGTTTATCTTTGGGAGCAGAAAGCATCTCATCAGGTCTTTTGGGGATGGGCTCGATGGTGTCTGCAGCCTTCCATGCCCACTGTGAAATCAACTAAATGAGTTCATCAGTGGGTGATGTCACCAAAGAGGTAAATGGGTGGGTGCCAAAAGCCTGTAGGTAAACAGATTCTTCAGACGAAGGGTTTTGGGACTTCCAGCAACCCCTCTATTTTAAAATTTCCAGGACGTCTCCAAATGAGACATCTTCAGAAGGTGACTGTGGGGACCCTTCCCACTCATCAAAATCTGTGTCCTCAGTGACGGATTCCTTGGAGGAATCCAAGTGCTTCCTCTTGCACTTCTTTTTCTGAGAGACCTCCTCAGGGGGATAATTTGGAGAGGTATCAGAAGATGACAGTACCTGAGCCTGTGACACCTAAGGTTTCAGCACCCACTGTCCCTGTGGAGAGGCAGAAGAGATAACTGAACTAGGCAGGGGTACCTGTTCTGAGGGAGAAAGTGCTGACTGAGTCACTGCAAGAGGAAGAGCCCTCTGCATAGCCTCAAAGGCGGACCCCCCCTGAAGAGGAAAGGAAGCCCAGTACCGAGAAAGACTACCTCGGAACCGGGGTCACTCCCCGCTCCAAAGAACCGACCATCAAGACAGAAGCTGGAGCTGAACTTACTTGAGCCAGAGCTCCGAGGAGCAGGGATGGCTCAAAAACCCTGGTGTGGAGACCTGCCACCTGGAACAGACAAGGTAGCTATGGCTCCAGGAGGTCTTCAGTGCAGAAACAACTGAAGGGCTCAGGGTAACTACCAGATCCGAAGATGCAAACAACTCTGGTGCCAGTACAGTTGGTGCTGGGAGATCTGGAACGGAGGACTCTAAGACCTCTAAGGAGGTTAGTGGAGGAGTAGTTAGTGATGTAAAGGAAGTTTCAGTACCAAGAACTGAAGGGGGGGGCCTGATATCCTTCTAGACCATAAAATTTTATTCACTAGCCTCTCCACACCGAGTTCTGAAAGACTTTTGGTGGAGCAGACAGGTGACATAGAAGGGGACTTAGGCCTCTGCAAAAACACTTCAGGGAGTTCCCCAACAAAGGGTCAATTGAAGGTGAGCACGTTGTTCTAAGCAATGTGGTCTTAGTAGATGAGATAGTAGTCATTTCCTGAATTGAGGCCTTCGATGTCAAAGGGCTTGAAAGGACAATTGGTGCCGGAATGGCCATCTGCACTGGAGTGTCAACAGCAGAGGCCTGCAGTTCTGTGGAAACTTTCTGAACCGAGGTCTTCAATTATTTAGCTTTCGGAACAGATGGGGAGGTTGGAACAGAGATACTTATTTTCTTGCTTTTTTCCAGAGAAAACGGGGATGAAGGAGATGAGACATCTGTCTTTACTTTATCTACAGAACATAAGGCTTTGCCAAAAGCTGAAGGAAGTAATCCTTTAAGATAAGTTTATTACATCTTTCTACAAGAACTCGGTGGCTAAAGGCATGACAAATGCTGCAGTCTTCCTATAAGTGATGGAGGTCAAGACAATAAACACATAGAGTGAAATTTGATGAGGGAATTGGTAATTGAGAGATTAGGATTCTGGATAGAGGGTGAAGCTCGAGAGTTTTTGGCTGGCACGAGCTGTAGTAATGGCAGAGTCAGTTCTGATATCAGAACTGAACCTGTCAAGAATAAAATGAAAATTGACATAATCAGATACTCTATTAATCACCTGGGGTGATTAGGCAAAAAGATTTCCTAACATTAGTGAATACATAACAATGAAACAATAACTTATTGTCAGTGAAAGTGCTCAGGTCCCTAATGACTGGGTAAGATTTGGCTAAAGACATAGTGCTAGTGCTACATTTCTTGGCATGTAGTTTTAGGCTGTGATCCAGGCACCACTTATTGCTACATGCTAGTCCCCAGTGAAAAATCTGGAAGTCAAATGGTCAGGTAATGACAACTCCAAAACTGGTCAGCTACAAGTCCTACATGTTAGCCCTGACATTGGAGAAATAAATATCAAAGACAAGTGGTTCTGGAATTGATCACTGGGGGACACCGCAGTGAATAAAGAGAATGTGCTTCCCAACTAACAGATTTGGTTATGCCATTAGCAGTTTGCTATCTAGCAGGTAACATATGAGTTTACATTTATTTTGCTTAGCTTATTGATGATGTCAGAATGTAGGGTGGTATCAAGTGCCATATTACACATAAAATAAACACATACTGACACGAACATTTGCATAGTTGTGGGATTTATTTCCATATTGGTAACTGGGTAAATGGTCTGGTTAATAATGCATCTCAGCCACAAAAGAGGCCACTTAGAGAAAATTAAGAGAATTACAGTAGTTACCTTGAAGTGCACTTCTAAAATAGTTATGTGCATTGCATACATAATTTCAATAAAAGATGTGCATTATTAAATATGTAGCATATACGGAATTTATAGATATTCAAGAATGCCTTGAATTGCAAGTCTGTCAGTAAAATATGTACAGCATTTTATTTCCAAAACACATGAATATAAACATAGATTATGTGTTACATACATACGCACATGCATAGAAAAATAGCTACTATAACTTGTCAAAATTTAGGGTCATCGATGGCATGAGATTTTGGTTGCAGCACTTCATTTTTACTGCCTTAGTAAAAAAGTACCCCTGTAATTACCTACTGTAATATACTAAGAATGGTACTGAAAAGTATATGGGGAAATGTATAGACTGCATTTGCCTCAACTTTCAAATGCTAATCAGTGTAAACTAACTGCACCTCAGTCAAACATTGAAGAAAGGTGCGAAATATCAAAACATTTTACCACAATGAATGGTGGAAAAAATGAGAAATTAAATTCAGTAGGATAGAATCAATATTAGACAAATAGTTATGGTGTGATTTCTGAAGGACTAACATGCAGCATCGACTAATGAGAAAATACTTTTAGAAAACTGATTAGAGTCAGGTCCAAAGATGCATGACATTTCTAGAGAAAATATGCAAAATATTTTATCCTTTTAGAATATTAGGACATTTGTTACTCAACAGGTTTCTGTGCAAGGCACAACTGTCCAAAGCAATCCTGTGCTGTAAAATGAGGGAAAATCTGTTATGATTATAAAAGTGCACCTACATGAATACACATACACTAACGAGCAACACTAATAACATTCCATATGAAAAATAATTACCAGTGGGGGGAAAAAAGATTTGTAGCAACAAGCATAAAACAAAAATACTATTGCCTAGGCCTGAATAATTGCTGGACACAGTTTTGCAAAAACAAGTACATAGTAAAGTAAATATCATTTCATTGCTAAAGAGGGCCCAGGTACGCATGTGATATCAATCTCTAGCTGAGTAAAATCCAGTCATTCAACAAATCTGATCCTGTAACTGCTTTAGCTCCCCTTCCCCTCAATTCATTGTGCATGCAGCAATTCGCAAGGGTTTCTTAATTAGGTGCCCCCCGCCCCACCTGGGATTAAACTGCAAAAAAACAAAGTCTGTTTTTGTCCACTGAAGCTGGCTATCTTTTAACTAAATAAAACCTCTGGAAAGCAAGAACCTGACACCTTAAAGCTTTTCTGTTGCAGTAGGTGAATTAAAATTTAGTTTTTGTAAAGTTCTAAGGCTTAGTGTTAAAAGGTGTATTAGTTCCTTCCATGTGCACAATAAAAAGGGGTCTCTCCTCTCAGTTATTCCAGCCAATGGCCACTAGATGGCAACAATACCTTAATACCTTCAGTTAGCCTTTTACACACACAGTCTTCCAGTCCAAAGCTCTCGCTGTTTAAATTAGTAAATTTTTGCTTTCAGCTTCCTTTATACTAATCACAACTTTCCCTATAACTGCCCCACAACCCTGTTTGTGTGCTTACAGTGATACTTATTTAAAGCATTCCAGAGCTACTTAGATTAATCTTTTGTTAGATATTGATATCTTAAGCTTATTACTCACTTTAAGCTGATAGTTTTTCAGCTCTTGTCCCTGTGGGGGCCAACCTGCTCCCTTCACTATGCTCACTCCACCCCCCATCCTTCCCCCCATCTTTGCCCACCCCACATAACGTTAACCTTATACTTAACCTGACCCCTCCCACACCTCTCTTCCACCTATCCCATAAACCCCTCCGCTTATTATTCCCCCAGATTCCCCCAGTCATTCCATACCTCCTAACTACTCTACCTCCCCACCCATTCTAAATAGGTCCATATAGTACTCCATCCCTTAAACTATAGCTATCCTGCTCATAATCATTCTGTTATCACACTGCACTGAACCACCATCAAATACATCACCACTATTACTATGATCTCACTTCTCTCACTTACACTCTCTCTCCTAACAATAATCACAACTCTCTGGACACCCAATATACCTCTTACACCCACCTGTACAACCACCACACATAAACCACATTTATCAAGTTACTCAGACATATGCCCTAGTTTATTCACAGCTACTACCTCTGTACTCTCTAGTCAGAATTCTACCGCTCCAAAGACACCTCCATTATCACACCACCACCAGCAACTATACCATTCTCAGGAAAAAAAAACTGATAAGTATAACCCATATAATTTGCCAAAGCATTATATCCAAGGGTGGTGATATACAACCTAACCTAGGCCCAACCCCAGCAAACCTAGCAAATGTCTCATTCTATCAACCATAAATCATACCTGAACTCCAGGCGTGGATTTCACAAAACAACCCTGATATTATGGCAGCTACCAAAACCTGGTTGAAATCGTATGTAAAAGACATAGAATTTCTCCCCCAGGTTTCTTATGCCCAAGAGCTGATTGGCCCCACAAGACAGGAGGGGGAGTAGCAATACTTTTCCCTAGCAAATATACTTCTCTACTCAAAACCAACACCCGACTTCTCCCCAGCCGAAGTACTAATCTCTACATTAAAACTTAACAATCACAAAAACATTTGCAAAATTGCTCTGTATATTCCTCCAGGAAACAACATACCAATGTTAGAGAGCATACTTGCCTGGATATCCCAAAACATAGATAATAAAACCATCATCATAGGTGATGTAAACATTGATTGGCTAGACATTGCCCAAAAGAACCCCTCAAAAAACATAAACCTTTACAACTTCTCCCAACTAATTCAAGATATCACCAGAGTCCACAAAAATAACAACTGGGGCTCCACAATAAACTGAATATTAGTGTTCAACCCTAACAATATCACCACTGCAGGCAAACTACCTAATATCATTAGCAACCAATCAGCATATATCCTACACAAATCTTCCCCAACCCCAGACCAACACCAATACAAATCAACCAGAAATTTGACTAAGTTCCAACCATCCATATTTAGTGAAACCTTAGCTAAAGTAAACTGGGAACCCCTCAAACCCCTATCACTTAATGAGTCTGTTGAATTCTTTAACTCAACTTTCCTAGACATCCTAAATAAGCAAGCACCCACCCACCAAAAATGGATAGAACATAACCATGCAAGCTGGCTCTCAAAATCCACCAAAGAAGTCATGTCCACAAGGGATAAAATCTGGAAATTGTGGCAGAAAAACAAAGACCCCTCAACTCTACTACAATACAAGCAACTGGATAACTAGGCAAAATGACTAATAACCAGAGATAAAAAAGACCACTACCACAATCTACAAAGCCAACATAAAGATAATCCCCAAAAAAGTCTGGTTCTCCATTAACCAACTATTACACCCAGGCTGTCAAAGCAATCTATCCCCTGACCCAGACAAAACTCCCACTGAACTTGCTACCCTACTTCATTGACACCATAGCTAACCTAACTGCCACCTTTCCTATGGTTAATACCACCACCACCATGACAGCTGATGACCAAATCATGCCAGAAAACAATCCTACCCTCAACTCCAACCTAAAATTCTCCCCCATACCCACCACCACAATAAAAAAGCTTTTACTTAAGCTAAAACCTTGTACTCCGGCCCCTGACAATCTACCTACACACTTCCTGCAGCTAGCTGCAAACTCTATAGCTTATCCCATCAGCATACTCTTAATAGATGGATTAAAGAATCCCTAGTCCCAGACATCTGGAAAAAAAAGCATACATTCTCCCCTTATAGATTAGAGTCCCTAGTCCCAGACATCTGGATAAAAGCATACATTCTCCCTTACACAAAGACAACACCAATACAAACACCACAAACTTTCAGCCCATAACAATTCTCTCACCCCTCTTTAAAATACAGGAAAAATGCATCCATGCTCAACTCCTTAACCACCTGCTTGGAAACCAAATTCTATCACCCACTCAGCATGGTTTCAGACCAGGACACAGCACCACAACTGCCCTCCTTTCCTTCCTAGATACAGTCAACTGGGCATGAGATTCTGGCAAAATAATTGCTTCTCTTTTCCTAGATCTCTCCAAAACCTTTGGTACCATTTCCCACACCATCCTCCTCTCCAAACTATCTACCCTCCACATTTCCCCACCTACTCTACAATGGTTGAATAGCTATATTTCCAGTAGGCAGCAATCTACCAAATGGCAACAATCTTAATCTCCCTTCCTCAATACTTCCACATACCCCAAGGCTCCATACTTGGTCCTTTCTTATTTAGCATCTTTATTAACGACTTTCACTTCACTCTCCCACAATGCTCATTAATCCAGTATGTTGATGACTCTACAATAACATGCACTGCAAATTCCAGCTATGAACTCCAGCAAATCACCCAGAATGCCCTCACCTCTACTGAATCTTGGATGCTTAACAATCATCTTGTCCTAAATCCAAAAAAAAAAAAAAAAAAACTAAACTAGTGCTTTTTACCCCTAAGAAAACCACTCCCCTAGATAAAAAAAAAGTTTCACTATACAAGCCCAAGACAATACCACTATAGAAGTTGTCCCCCACACTAAATTACTAGGCATTATTATAGATGAAAACCTTAACTTTGACCTACACATAAACAACATCATAAAAAACACACCATAAGCTCGGTATGCTCTACAGGTACTAAAACATTCTTAGCCTCTCAACTAGACAAACCTTTGCAACCACCTTTTTATTACCCTCTCTCCTTTATGTGCCCCTCTCCTCACTAATATCCAAAACTCTGCAAAATCCAAACTTGAAATGTGTTACAACAGAATGGCCAAATTCTCATCCCACCATTGTAACTCACTGAAACAATCAGGCTGGCTGGAACTCCCCCATAATCTCTCATTCACCCAACTAACTACAGCACACAAAATAATCCACAGACTGTCCTGCTCTCTCAACACTACTCACCTAATACCAACCCAAAAGGCAACTAAGATCTGAAAATCATTTACTTCTAAAAGTAAAAAAGCCCACTTTACCTACTGGTCAATTTCTCTATTCCTTCACTGTTGCCAAAGTATAGAACTCACTTCCAGCTTCTATAAGAAACACAGGCAGCACCACCACCTTCAAACAAATACTGAAAAATCATCTCAACTCTTCCTGTCTATGCACCTGCTCTATAACCTAACCTTCTCCTTATATGATAACTAAACTCATATGCTTTTTCCTACTGCTGACTGATGATATTTTCTCCATAATTATTATTTTTTATCACTTGTTGATACTGGTACAATAATGCTGATTAATATATCTCGGTTTATACCTCTCTGATTGAATTAATCAGGCAACCAACAAAATTCCTGCTTTTATGTATATATTCTGTATATATTACTGTAATCACTATCTGTAACACTGTATCTACTTTTGTGCCAATTAATGTTTAATATTTTCTGTATCTATGTTCTTGTCACAGCTTTTCTCCCCAGGCCTCCACTGAAAATGGGCTCTTTTAGGCTCAGTGCACTTTCCTGGTAAACACATGCAATAAATAAAATAAATAAATAAATCGAATTGCCCATGGGTGGGGGAAGGATAATACAAAAGGACAAACTTCAACTGTAAGCGCTTAACACTTCCTAGAACAACCCCCCCCCCCCGAGAGTTTGTGTAATCTGACCTGCGGTGTGCTAACAAGGGTCTTTGAAAACCTTGCCTCTGGGTAAACATGTGACTTACACAGTACTAAAATGTAAAACTCCTCTAGCAAAAAATCTAAGCTAGTGCCCCTTTAAACTGACTGAACTCTCAACGATTGTCCAAAGCAAAGTGATCATTAACTTATTGGAATGTAGTTGTCATTATGTAAAAGCATTTACAATTGTTGAATACATCAAGGATTGGTATGAGGGAAGAAAGTTCCATAGAAGGAATTATCATCGACACATCTAAGGATTGTACAGAAAGAAATAAAAGAGAAGTACTAGGACAAGAACTAGAATCACAACTCCCCACTGAAGAGACCAAAGGGAAGAAAAGGAAAAAGGATTCCAAGTATCTCAAAAAAGTGTCAGTCACAAAACATCATTGGTCATGATATAATAATAAGGAATGATTCTGTGGATGGGCTCTTTGTGGCTAGCAATAACAAAAGTGGGAGTAGCCATAGATAATGAGGCTGACAATTACAGTAATAAAATAGGTGTCAATTCCAAGGGAGGAGACTCATTAATATTTATAGAATACCACACTTGCTTGTATCCAAAAGTCACTATAATAAAATGAGACTCGCTCAGCTATTAAATGTCTGGGAGTAGTAGACCAGGACCAGGATTATACAGACCCTGTCTTAGAGACAAACTGGACTCTACAGAACCTTTTTTATGTGACAAGAATGTAACTAAAAGGATTTAAAATAAAAAACATACTAAATTAGACAAAGTAGGTAAACCTCCTGTAGCTTTTACTAGAAAAGGGGGCTATTGAGACAACAAATATAAATGAAGGTAACATTGAAGTCTTATTCCTCAGCAATTCTTTTTTAAGGCCTTTAGTAAAGGAGCTTTCCAAATTGGATAAGGTTTATCACAGTATTTCTGTTTTACCTGGGTTAAGGCTATCTGATACATGAAAATTAAGCTAAGTCAAGCCAGTATGACTTGTATTTACAACATGATAGATTTAATGATTTAAGGTTCACACCACTAAAATATATGTAAGAATACTTGTGGGATATAATAGAGGCTTTAGAAACAAAGAGAGTACAGTTTATGGTGAGTGAGATCATTCCTTCACCCTCTTTGAATGACTAGAAGTGTACAAAAGCTCACGTTGAATAATTGGCTAAGGGAATTGTCTGTGGCATACAATATACACTTAATTACTGGAAAGAAAGTTGTTGTGATCAGAGTCTGTTTTCATGGGATAAAACTCATCTGAATGAGTATGGATTACATTTTATGGCCAGAAAAATTACTTCACATCTGGAAAAAAACAAAATGTGAAGTATAAGGCAATTTCTGAAAAATCTAGGGAAGCTGTTAACCGTTTCCTTTCCAACGCTAGAACATTTATTTATTTTGCATTTGTTTACAGGGGAGGTCCGATTGGACAGAGCTGTCTGTTGTTCAGCGGAGGTTCGGGGAGAAAAGCTCCAGAACAATTGCTAACATACTACACAAGTTATTTACAAGAGCATTGTGATTTACACATACACTTATAAAATATAGCAGATAACATATGATTGCATAAGATACAGTGAACATAAAAAGTGTACACACCCCTGTTAAAATGCCAGGTTTTTGTCATATAAAAAATGAGACCACAATAAATCATTTCAAAACTTTTCCCATCTTTAATGTGACCTATAACCTGTACAATTCAATTGAAAAACAAACATCTGTTAGGGGAAAAAATATAAAAAATAAAAAATGTACAATAAGCTGGTTGCATAAGTGTGCACACCCTTAAGCTAATACTTTGTTGAAGCACCTTTTGATTTAATTACAGCATTCAGTCTTTTTGGGTTGTAGTCTATCAGCATGGAACATCTTGACTTGACAATATTTGCCCACTCTTCCTTGCAAAAGCACTCCAAATCTGTCATATTGCGAGGGCATCTCTTGTGCACAGCCCTGTTCAGGTCAGCTCACAGATTTTCTATTGGATTTAGGTCTGAGCTCTGGCTGGACCATTCCAAAACATTAATTTTCTTCCAATGAAGCCATTCTTTTGTTGATTTGGATGTATGCTTGGGGTCATTGTCATGTTGGAAGGTGAAATTCTTCTTCATCTTCAGCTTTCTAGCAGACGCCTGAAGTTTTTGGGCCAAAAGTGACTGGTATTTGGAACAGTTCATAATTCCCCCCACCTTGACTAAAGCCCCAGTTCCAGCTGAAGAAAAGCAACTCTAAAGCATGATACTGCCACCACCATGCTTCACCAGGGGATGATGTTCTTTTGGTGATGCAAACTGTTTTTGCGCAAAACGTACCTTTTGGAATTGTGGCCAAAAAGTTCAACCTTTTTCTCATCAGACCATAACAGATTTTCCCACATACTTTTGGGAGACGATGTATGTTTTGCAAATTTTAGCCGGGCCTAGATGTTTTTCTGTATAAGAAAATGCTTCCGTCTTGCAAACCTACCCCGTAGTCCAGGCATATGGAAAATATGAGAGATTGTTGTCACATGTAGTACACAACCAGTACTTGCCAGAAATTCCTGCACTCCTTCAGTGTTGCTGTAGGCCTCTTGGCAGCCTCCCTGACCAGTTTTTGTCTTGTCTTTTCATCAGTTTTGGAGGGACGTCTAGTTCTTTGCAATGTCACTGTTGTCCCATATTTTCTCCACTTTTTGATGACTGTCTTCACTGTGTTCCATGGTATATCCAATGCTATGGAAATGTTTTTGTACCTTTCTCTTTGACTGATACCTTTCAACAATGAGATCCCTTTGATGCTTTGTCAGCTCTCTGCAAACCATGGCTTTTGCTATAGCAGGCAACTGAGTAAATGTCAGGAAAATCCTATTAGGATAGTTGAACTTTATTTGGGGTTAATCAGAGTCTCTTTAATTTATGGTAGGTGTATGCCCAAGAAGACTGAATGTTGTAATTAAATCAAAAGGTGCTTCAACAAAGTATTAGTTAAAGGGTGTGCACACTTATGCAACCAGCTTATTGTACATTTTTTATTTTTTATAGTTTTAACCCCAACAGATTTGTTTTTCAATTGAATTGTACAGATTATGGGTCACATTAAAGGTGAAAAAAGTTTTGGAATTATTTATTGTGGTCTCATTTTTTTATATCACAAAAACCTGGCATTTTAATAGGGGTGTGTACATGTTTTATAGCCACTGTATTTACATAAGCATAGTGGTTTAGACATACAATTAAAAATATAGCTGGTAGTAACATATGATTGTTGTTCATACAGTATGTTTAGTAGAGATAATCTTGAAGATGTAGTGAAGATAAGACAAGAAAGGAAAAACTAAAAAGTACTAGCCAGATAATCTTGACGATGCAATGAAGATAAGAGAAGAAAGGAAAGACTAAAAGTACTAGACAGTTTGTCAAAGGAGGAGAATATAGACAAGTTCATATGAGGTTCATTGACATTTTAAGGGAAAGCTTTTCAACTTAGTCTAGGGGAGAACTAATGGGTATAGATGGGACAGTAGGGAGTAGGCGGCAGTGAGTTGGTAAGTAATGTGTGATTATATATAGTGCATCTGTGGGAGTTTTAAAGAGGAGGTTGGACAGTGGGTAGGGGAAAGGAGTTAGAATATGTCACCCAGGTGCTAGGCAGTTACAAGTTTGTTTGTCTTTTCCTGATTAGGGGTCGCCACAGCGGAACTCCAGTCTGCTAATGATTGGCAGTAGATTTTTATGGTGCTGAGTTGCCAGCCCGACGCCCAACCTTCAGCGAAGGCACGCTCATTCACGCATGTCTTTCAGGGGCCAATCGACTGTGTGGAGGACATTCAGACTCCACACAGAAGGTACTCCAACTGAGAATCGAACAGGAGAACCTCTTGTTGTGAGGCAACAATGCTACCGCTGTACCACCGCGGCCGCTAGGCAGTTACAAGTAACGTGCGACAATATATAGTGTATCTGTGGGAGTGTTAAAGAGGAGGTTGGATAGCGGGTAGGGGAAAGGAGTTAGAACATGTCAGCCAGGTGCTAGGCAGTTACAAGTAACGTGTGATAATATATAGTGCATCTGTGGGAGTTTTAAAGAGGTTGGATAGTGGGTAGGGGAAAGGAGTTAGAACATGTCAGTCAGGTGCTAGGCAGTTACAAGTAACATGTGATCATATATAGTGCATCTGTGGGAGTTTTAAAGAGGTTGGATAGTGGGTAGGGGAAAGGAGTTAGAACATGTCAGCCAGGTGCTAGGCAGTTACAAGTAACGTGATAATATATAGTGCATCCGTGGGAGTTTTAAAGAGGAGGTTGGATAGTGGGTAGGGGAAAGGAGTTAGAATATGTCAGCCAGGTGCTAGGCAGTTACAAGTAACATGTGATAATATACAGTGCATCTATGGGAGTTTTAAAGAGGAGGTTGGATAGTGGGTAGGGGAAAGGAGTTAGAATATGTCAGCCAGGTGCTAGGCAGTTACAAGTAGCATGTGATAATATATAGTGCATCTATGGGAGTTTTAAAGAGGTTAGATAGTGGGTAGGGGAAAGGAGTTAGAATAGGTCAGCCAGGTGCTAGACAGTTGCATGCCCAGGAGTTGTTTAGGTGGGAAATAAGCTGTTTTTTTGAAGATGGTGTTGTTAGGTTGTAACCTGATTTGTAGTGGTAGGGAGTTCCAAGTGTTGGCAATGTTGCTAGAATACAGGGAGTCACCAGAGCTGTAATGACTTTTGGAGACAGCGATTAGTGCCTTGTTAGTGGATCTAAGTTCTCAGTTATTGGAGCAGAGGGTGATCAGGTCTTGTAAGGTTGGAATATTGCCAGGTTGGTACAGTACTGGTACAGTATTTGATGAGCTAGAAGAAGCTGGTTTAAAGCTAAGGTGTTTTGGAGTTCCAGTCAGGAAAGCTGTTTTAGGGGCTGGCAGTGGTGGGTGAGGTAGGAGGAGTTTGTGGCGAATTTTGCTATGTTATTGTAGCATACTAATAGCTTGTTTAAATTGCTCTTGTTTAGATTAATTAGGACAGGAGAAGCATACAGTAAGGTAGAGAGAAGATGGGTATGAGCTAGGGTAACTTTACTGTTGCTGGTTAGGAAGTTTTTACATCTGTAAAGTGTACATAGTTTTTTTGCTGATTTTGTCTATTGTATGAGCTATATGGTTGTCAAATTTCATATTATTGTCAATAATGACCCCTAGTAATTTGGATTGTGTGACAGGGGAGATAGGGATATTATCTGATGCAGAAATAGAGAATGGTGGAGTAGGTACTGCTGCTTTGGAAGGATGGAAGAGCATAAGTTGGGTCTTTTTAGGATTTAGTATTAGCTGGGAGTTTGTTAGCCAGGTTTCAATGGATGTAAAGGCTTCTTGGGTCTTGATGTGAAGTTGATGGAGAGTGGGGACAGAGCAAATTAAGGTGGAGTCGTCAGCATATTGAACCAGGTTTGCTAGAGGGGTGGCTTTGTGAACATTATTTGTAAACATAGTGAAAAGTAAGGGTCTTAAGATTGATCCTTCGGGTACTCCTAGTTTTACAGGAAGTAGGGGGGAAGGGGAGTTTTTCCACTGAACTGCTTGTCGGCATTGGTAGAGGTAGTCTTGAAACTGTAAAAGTGTGGGGGAGTTACTTTTAATTCTGAGAGTGATGTTAGAAGTTTTGTATGGGAGATTGTATCAGATGCCTTTGATAAGTCAAGGAAAACTGCAGAGAATAGTTGGCCGTTGTTGCACTGCGTATTTACAAGCTTACTAAAATGAATGAGTGCAGTGGTACTGCTAAATTTGAAGAACTGTTATTAATTGCTAAGTATCAGTACAAAATCATTGCAGTCACTGAATGCTGGAATTCTTCATGTTATTTGTTAGGGACTTTGGGTACATAAATCTGTAACATCTTGTCTTATCAAGTCTGAGCAGGTGTATGAAACTTTAATTGTTCAAATTCTTAATGGTACTTTTGCAGACTTTTATATAGTTCTTGCGTACTGCTCTCCAAGTATGGACAGTAGCTCTCACTGGCAATATCCAAAGAATCTGGACAACTGTTTGGATAAAAATGGTAAGATATTACTTATTGTGGACTTTAACTACCCAGAACTGATTGGAATATACTAAGTGGCATCTCATATCTTGACAAGGAATTTATTAATATTTTGCACTTTCATGGGATGACTCAACTAGTTAAGTTTAATGGTATCAGAAATAGCACACTGGATATTAATATCACTAATGTACCTGAAGAGGTAGATCCTTTAAAGTTACTATCTCTGCTGGGTACATCTGACCACTTTTCTGTATCTTTTATATTATACACAGCAATCCATTCCATATTACAATCACTGAAATATGATTGTGATAAAAGTGCCTTACAAAATGTACCTTTGGAGTTATTGGCGATTGATTGGTTAACCTAGGCAAGGAGTTTAGACAGTTGCTATGGATATCAAATTATTGAAGAATATCTGTAGGCTTGTGTTTATTCCTCAATGGGAAGACAATATAACAAGTCTTCATTTCGTTATTGGTGGGATAAGTGCATAATAAACAGTTTAAGAAAAAAGGAGAAGTTATAAAACATTAGGAAATTTCCAACTGACATTAACAGAAAGATACTTAACAAGAATAGTAGGACTTTAAACATAAAATTTACAATGTCAAGGCTTCTTTTAAAAGTAAGTTTATCTGCAATTGCAAGAATAAGAAAGAATTGTCTAAATTATAAATAACTCCGGCAAGAGAGACACTTCAATATTTACACTATTAATTGATAATGAAGCCAATAGAGATGTTAGTAGGATAACTAATGAATTTACTCTTTTTTACATCAACATTGGCTTGACTACCATGGGTGATTGGCAATGCAATTTAGTTGCAGGTTCTTGTCCAAATATATCTGAATCGATCACATACCTCTCAACCATAGCGAATTCCTTGGAATTTACCAGTTTTGAGGGCTAAATAATGTGGGGTGCCACAAATTTCGGAGTGGCCCCTTCAATTCACAATTTTTTTTTATTTACAATTTTAAGTGATAGCTGATGTCACCATGTATCAGCAGCATATTCCACAACGTCATCAATGAAGTGATAGCTGATGTCATCCTGTATCAGCAGCATATTCTACAACGTCATCAATGAGCAGGGGTCTGCATGATGACATTAGCTTCATAAGGAAGTGTCTGCCTGCTAGACTCAGAGACTATGGCGGGAGTTTCAAACTGCCAGTGGTGGTGATGTAGATAACCACACAGCATACTATGGTAATCAGGATGCCGTGAGAATGAGGGTAGCAATCAGGAGAAAAAAAACGACTATCTTAGCGGCAGACCGGTTTACTTTATTTTTGCTATCTTGTATTAACCGGCTTTACTTTAATGGCGGATTGTGGAACAATTTTAGTTTTATTTATCAGAATACAGTCAGGAGAACAGCTGGTAATGGTAGCCTGGAACTAATCCATCGCTTGTGCTGACGTTGAAGTATTTTACTGGTTTACACCCCACCCCAAGCAACACGCAGTAAGGTTGTGTTTATTACAATTAAGTATCTCCACATTTTTTTGATATCTGTAAGAAATGTAATGAGATTTGCCTTTTTTGATGTGACCCTGGCAAAATGGTGGGTATTGGTATTTGCACTTTAATTTCTATCTTTTTTTACTTGTCTTTGTTGCTGTTCCAATTCCAAATTGTGTTTGTTTACTTTGCATATTCTTGTTTTCTGGTTTATGGGAAATTTGACTGTATGATATGCTTAAACTAGTTAGTCAGGTTCTGTTTTGGTAGGAGTTCCGATGCTCCTTCATATAATTTTTTTTGTTTTAGTTGTGTGGCAACAATTGTGAGTACATTATATAGGGTATATGAGGAAGTCTGAATAGTTATTTTACTGATCTGTTCTGTATGGAATGGTTTATTGGCCTTTGTAGTGCACATCCTTTGTGCTGCGTTTTGATATTTGCAGCATCTTTGCTTTGTTTGCTCATTAATGGCTGTAGAAATTTTAAAACCATTCTTATTGTCATTTTAGTGCATGTTTATATATTTAGTTGCATGCCATAAAATGTGTCTAATCTTTTTGAGGATTGAATTCTTGAAAGTAGCATACTATGTATTACTTTTTAGTATGTGTCATGTATTTATTGGTAGTGGTGTTTGAGCATCTATTTCAGATGTTCCTGTATCTTGGTGATTGTGTAAATTGTCCTTTGCACAGTAGGGAAACTCTCTCAAGTCATCCTTGCTAGCAGTTGTATGATTCCATTTATTATACTGGTCAGTGTAGCAAATGTTGCTGGAATGCTGGTGTGTTCACTTTTACTGTCTAAGTGGCGATATGATGCATTTGTAAGTAGTTTATCACATTTTTAAAGAGAGGTGGTGTTGAAATCCAAGTCATTTTATAGGGTATAATCTGGTGTGGGAAATAGCTGTTATGGTTAGTCCGCTAAACTTATGTGAATCTTGGTGATATTTATTTATACATAGATGCTTAAATATATTTATTCTGTTAACGGGGTTAGAGCACTGATCTCATTAGATCATTTCCTGTCTCAATTCAGAAATACGAAGACACATTGTGGAAGAGATTTGCAGACAGTAAAATAAAAGAATAATATATAACAGAAAAAATGTTTTGAAGTGGTAGTAGAAATCATTATGTACAATATTTGCTTCAGGTGGTAGGGCTGTGTTAGGAGTTAAAGATGGGATGCTACTGTGAAAATTATAGGCAGTGTGTCATATTAGGGAGACTAAGTTATGTGAAGCTGAGCATTTACAAGCGGCTTGTGTTGGGAGATGTTCAAGTTGTGCCTGAAAGAAGGATTAGTGGGGAGATTCCTGTAAGTACCCTAGTCCACATACATATTTGCTGTATCCAGGACTATTTGTAAGCTTCTAAGCCCCCAAACCTTTCTGTATTGGAGAGAAGCCTTCTAGCTTAATTTTGTTTCTTAGAACTAGCCAGTTTTTTTTAGTTTCAGCACTCAAATCTGTTTCTTTGAGCTCAGCACTTGTTCAGAACACGTAAGCACTAAATAAGCTACAAATTACTACAGCACTCAACTTTCCTCACTTGTCTAGAGGAAAGCAGTTTTTAGTACTTAATAAATAAGCACCTATTCAGGCATGTCTAAGGGTGAGCTCTCAGTGTTTTCTCCTGTCTACCTGATGAATCTGGGCATCTTGGGGCAATGCAGTAATTGCCTCATGTACAGAGACAACCCTCTCCTCCTACCACCTAACACTACAACCTGTGAGAGATGCACTTATATAGCCAAACCGGAAGCAAAGCTCTCTTCACCCAAGACTGGAATAGACATTCAAGTGGAGAAGGTAAACACTTGCACCACACCAAACTCATCCCATAGTCCCTCAAAATCTACACCAAAACACACACATAGAAACACAAAATACACACCTACATTCGTGGAGGCTCTCAATAAAAACATGCTCAAGCAACAGGGACCTCCAAAGCAGAAACTCAAGCAAACTCCACCCCCAGCACAACCCAAATGACACACAGCCCACAATCTCAGTGTGCCACTCAACCACAGCCCATAAGGCGTAACAACGTACCCAACACTCTAGTCATAGGTGACTCTATAGTCAGGCACACTGATGTTCCACTCACCAGGCTAAACAAGGAAAAAGTTACTGTCAGCTGCCTGTTGGGTGCCAGGATCCACCACATAATGCACGCACTCAGGTCACTCCACAACAAGTACAAATATGACTTTGTCATTGTCCATGTTGGTGTGAATGACCTGAGATGTACCTCCCTGGACTACATGAAAAAAGACATGGAGGAGCTCTCTGATCTTATAGCTCAGGCAGGTATGACCCTAGCCCTCAGTAGCATCCTGCCATCACCCAGAATGATACCACAATACAAGGACAAAATGATTGACTTCAAAAACTGGCTAAGCTTCTGGTGTCATTCTAAGGGGATCCAGTATTTGTCTGCTTGGGATGACATGATTGACAGACCACGATGCTTTGCCAGAGATGGCCTGCACCTGTCGCCCTTAGGATTCTGGATACTGGCTAAGGCTCTTGCCACCCCTAAAGTGCCTTTTTAGGCAAGGTTCAAATGACAAATTCACCACCATAACAGTTACAAGCAAGCAGAATCTGACGATAATGCTACTCAATGCTAAAAGTCTAAACCTCAAAATGCACTCACTCAAGGCACTCCTTAAAATGGAGAACATCTATATCTGTGCAGTGACAGAGACCTGGTTCAAAGCTCCAGAGAGAACCCCTGCATTACCAGGCTCTAATTCATACCACACCTTTCGGCCACCTAACCCGGACCGAAGCACTAAAGGTGGATGCATGTCCATATTCATTAAGGATATCCACATCTCCAGGCTAGTTACACAGCATAATGCATCCGAGATTATCCAAGTGCAGCTAACTCTGGGCAAGACCGCAATCCAAACTGCAGCTTGCTTCAGACCCCCCCACCATGCCCCAGGATTCCCACTCCTCATTTCTTGATACACTGGAAAATATTAGGGTACAACCCAACACCCTAATATTGGGCGATTTCAACTACCCCACCATTAACTGGGGAAACTACTCATGTACCAACTCTTTTGCTCAATGTTTTCTGGAATTCATAAAGTCCAACGCCTTGGATCAACTTATTCACACCTGCCACCAGGGGCATTAATAACCTAGACCTGGTCATTACCAACATGGGCGACCGGTGTTCCACACCAGAGGTCAATTCCTCATTGGTCAGATCCAAACACAAGCTAATCATCCTAGACATCCACATCCTGCCCCCACCCCCCATTAGAGAAAGCACCGTAAAAAACTTCTCCAAAGCCAACTTCACACTTCTTAAGACAGAAATGGCAAACTTCATGACACCCATGCAGACGGACAATAGAGGTACGACTGCTGAATCCTACACAAATGCACTTTATAAGCACTTACATGCGTGCATAGATCGTGCTATCCCTAACAGAACCAAGATGCTATCCTCCAAAAAAGAAAGCCAATCTGGTGGTCCTCTGCCATAAACAAACTCTACAACAGAAGAAAGAAACTGTTGCATAAAAGAGTAAAATCCCATGACTGGAAGAGCTCCCTGGTCAGCCTCAGTAAGAAGCGGAGATCCCTCATAAAATCCTACAAAGCTAATTATGAAAACAAAATTTCCACAGACTCCCACAAAGCATTCTATAGCCATGTCAAGAATCTCAATGACAACACTCAGATCTGCTCTGAGTTACAGCACAATGGCACTAAATATACAGAACCAACTGATATTGCCAACATCCTGGCAGACTCCCCTCTCAACCCCTAGAGGGCCCATCTCCATACCGGAAGAATGCAAAGTTCCTGTAGTCAAGGCAGCACAGGTAAAAAAACACACTCTCCAAAGCCAAGAACACAGCATCCATGGGACCTGACAATATCCCAGGCTGCGTTCTACATGAACTACAGAATGAACTGGCACCCCACCTATGTACCATGTTCAGTCATAGCCTCACCTCAGGCTTTGTGCCCACTGAATGGCGCACCGTGATGGTTACCCCACTCCATAAAGGGGGAGCCACGATGGCCCCGGGGAACTACCGCCCCATTAGCCTGACAAGCCTGGTGTGCAAGGCCATGGAACTTACATTCATGGAACTCTTAAACAAAGACATTGGTACTCTCCAAACTCTGGATCCCACCCAGTTCGGGTTTGTGAAAGGCAGATCATGTCTTCTAAACCTGATAGACTTCTTTGAAGCAGTCACCAAAGCCATAGATGAGGGTAAGGTGGTTCACACAGCCTATCTAGATCTCGCCAAGGCTTTTGATACCATCCCCCACTATGGAATTATAGATAAACTCACTAAACTAGGTATAGATCCCTATGTCACAAGATGGGTTGCCAACTGGCTCACGGACAGAACCCAAACTGTGAAAGTATCAGACTCCAAATCCAACTTTAGACCAGTGACAAGTGGAGTACCACAGGGTTCAGTCCTGGGTCCTCTCCTGTCTGGTATCTACTTCGCTGAAGTATAGGCTAACACAGAAGGTCTTTGGCTAATGAAGTTTGCAGATGACTGCAAACTAGGAAACATAATCGAAACTCCTAACAACGTGGACATCCTACAAAAGGGCCTCACTGGATGCCTGTTGTCAAAGCCATGGGCTGAAGCTCAATGCCAAAAAAGTGCATTGTCATCCCCTTTGGTAAAAACTCTGTACCCATGAACTACCACATAGGTGGTAGTCTAGTTAACACCGGGAGTGTGATACGAGACCTTGGGACACAGGTGAACAGTAGTCTCTCCTTTGATAATCACATCACCACAGTGGTCAGGAAATCCTTCTGCATGGCACACCTCATCACAAAAGGTTTCTTATCCAGAAAAAAAGAGGTCATTGTTTCCCTCTACTCATCACTCATTAGACCCATTATAGAGTATAGCGCTCCTTTTCGTATGTACCTCACAAGGCATCTACAACAACTGGAGAGGCCACAGAAATACCTCACAAAGAGGGTTACTGGCCTCAAACAGATGCCCTTTGCAGACAGTCTCAAAAAACTCCAGCTTTACTCCGTCACATATCGCCTACTCAGAGGCGAATTCTGCTTAACATACAAAGCTATGTCAAACCCAGAGCTGTTGGACATGCTCCAATTAAAGAAATCCCAATCCCTCCAAGCTACATGCTGTAGGGACCTAGACCTTGTCATCACAATAAACAGAACATGCTGGAGGGATAGAGTCCTGTATCACAGACTTCCCATACTCTGGAACAGACTACCCATGTCAAACAGAGCTCCTCATTAGCACTCTTCAAGAAAAACTTGATGATTGGATGGGAAATAGGAACTTCACCCCGGGGATCACTTCTGTGGCTCTGCGCGACAGGGGAACAGGAAAATAATTTTCTTGGGTGGTGAAAGCCAGGGTACCTTTATGGCTAGGCTTATATAGGCCCTAGGGCCAACAGCCTAGTACTTACCTATGAACCTATGACTTTAAGATTTGAGGGGAGATCCCTCCAGAGCTTGGGCCAAGGGTAGAAAGACAGTGGTTGGAGCACTGAAGTCTAGTTTTGTGTGCTTACAGGATCCCTGAATTGACTGTGAGATCTAAGGTCCTATGGCAGAGGCTGTAAGGTAGAGGAAAAAGAAAGAAAGGCAGGCATTTTCTTTCAGAAACTAAAAAGGTTTGGGAGCTAAGAAGTAGATTGGCTTGCTGCTGAACCAGCAGCCTGTTGGATTTGGCTAGTGAAAGGCAGTGGCATTTACACTTTAATGAAGGGTAATGAAGCAGCAAATGGAGATGGACATTATTTGGATGGAGGTGGAGTTTCTATTGGGAGACAGGTGCTACAAGAGGTAGGCAGCACTCAAGTTGTGCTAGAAGAATCCCTTTGCCAGTAGCATCTCTTGTTGGATGGGAGAGGAAGGAGGAGATTATGTTGGCCCAGAAGAGAAGGGAGAATGTTTCTCTTTGCATTTTCTATTTGGGACAGACTCTTGTGTATCTAAAGGTGTTATCCCGCTTAATGTTGTGTCTTTCGGCTTATCCCGGTTAGGAGTCGCCACAGCAGAACTCCGGTCCGCTAATGTTTGGTAGTGGATTTTTACGTGCACAACCTTCAATGAAGGCACACCCATACACGCATGCCTCCACACAGAAGACACTCTAGCTGAGAATAGAACGCAACAACGTCTTGCTGTGAGGCGACAACGCCGGGGATAACATTGTTAAATTGGCTAAAAATAAGTGAGATAGTGTGTTTTTTCTTCTTTTAGTGAAGGCTCTAAAAAGAGTGTAAGTAATTTTTTTTTATCTTTCTATTGAGCCAGTTAATGGGGGAAGAGGCAGATAATATTCCCCAACTTCCAATCTTTCTACGTGCTGATGAAATGGTTAGGTTTAAGTTAATTTGTAAAACTTGAGGAAAGAGGAGGGACCAGTATGGAGCCTTGAGGGAGTCCTTTAAGTAAAGGAGTTGTTGCTGATGTACTGTTGATTGTTGGTTGTGTAAATAATTTTGAAACCAGAGAATAGCAGCAGGACTAATCTTTATGTCACTGAGGTCAGGTGATTAAAAATAGGATTGGTGGTTAGTCATATAAACTCATTCACTCCAATGGAGCTCAAGAAGTTTGCAATGTAACTTCCAATGGGTGGAGCCTAAGCCTTTTGACAGAATTAAATTATGTCCTCACATTTCAAACAAATGTTCATATCTCTGGAACCATAGTGGTTATGAAAGAAGTATAAATGGCAAACTCTTCAGCACAAGCTATTTTTATAGAGGTAGTATTCTTTAGGTTCTAGGTCTTAAAAGTTTATAAGTCACAGTAAACACAGTAACCATAACATTTGTAATATTTTGCAAACAACTTACAATAGCCCAACCACATAGGTTATACACATACTGTCAGCAGTGTTTTATTCATCTGTCTGAGAGCTTTCATTTGATGCTAAGGAGTTATGCCTGTGTTACCTGGTTGTTGAGATATTTAGAAAAATGTGAAAATTATAGCTATATAAATTAATGCCATAAAAACAACAGCTAGTATCTTTTTACCTACACTAGACAGAGGTCAAACATTCATGCAGGTGCGTTTGCTATTGTGTAAGCTTTAATATGAAATCTTTTAAAACCTTGTACATAGCATGGGTTTGAAATTATTGATGCAAATATGAACAAGCAATGTTTGATTTCTAGAGGAGTCAGTAGGAGTTAACTGCAGATGCACCTGGAGGCGCCACTCAGATGTAATGACAGTTAAAGGTTCTGATAAGGTCTGTAATTATGTTACTATGTCTAAGCAAGCAATCTTTGTGTGAAAGATGTTTTGGTTAACTGAAAATATGGATTTGATGTCATGTCCAGCTACTGATGAGAAAGACTGGGATCCCAGAGAAAGTAAGACACAGGAGTTAAAATGCCTGTATGCTTGCAGTTAGTTCACTACACAAGGTATTTAACTTATTGATACAGAGAGCAATGTTGGTGGTCACGGTGGTGCAACAGTAGCGTTGCTGCCTCACAGCAAGAGGTTCTCTGGTTCGATTTTCGGCTGGGGTGCCTTCTGTATGAGTCTGCATGTTCTTCCTGTGTTCACATGAGTTTCTTCAAGGTGCTCTGGTTTCCTCCTACATCCCAAAGACATTCTGTAGGTGGATTGGCTACTCTAAATTGTTGTGTTTGTGTGTAATATTTTGCCTGTTCTTAAATTTGCATTTAAAAGTTGGCATCCCACAATTCCAGTGGAGTCTGCAGGGTTACATAATTATGTATGCACATTTTATGTTAATCAGTATACAGATTTGTACCTATTTTTATGTGACTTTGTCCAGATGATTTTAGGTTGAGAGGTACAATCGGTCATACTAGATGCCTTTTCAAAATTAAAAGACATGACATCCATGAGCCTGGACCCAATTCCAGTCAATCTATTACTTACTGCATAGAGTATACTTATACCCTGTTTAATTTTAATATTTAATAAACTACTGGAAAAGGGTAAGGTCCATGAATTGTGGAAACTATCATGTATATCAAAGGAAAGAGAGACCAGTTGCAAAACTAAAGGCCAATTAGTTTAACTTAACTGGAAAGCGTTTTGAGAGATGCTTACTGGACCTTATGACTAATTCTGAGAATAGTAGAGACACTAGATATTGATCAGCATAGTTTCACTAATGGAAGATCAACACCAAGCAATTTAATTAATTCTTATGACTATATAACAGACGCTCTTGATCTGGGTTTGTCTCCTGGGGTAATTTTTTTAATTTATCCAAGGCTTTTGATAACCTACTACATTTGGATATTATAAAGTGTTTAAGTGATTACAAATTAAACAGTGACATTACAATATGGACTGGAAATTGGTTGATGGGTAAAAAATAGAGCATTAAGATTCAGAATGTTCACTCTAATTATGTAGATTCAAAGACTGGTGTTCCTCAGGGATCTGTGTTAGGCCCTGCCTTGTTGAATCTGGTGTTATCAACATTTTCTATGAACAAAAAATACTAAATTACTAATGACTGCAACACTGGATTTACTCCATAAAAACCTTCTGACGTAGATGAGCTAAATTTATATCTAAACTTAATTAGTGACTGGGTAAAGGATATAGGATTATCATTTAGTATAGACATGTATAAATGTATGTATTTTTCAAATAAAATTATTAAACAACTGGTTTATTTGATGGCCTCTCAACTGGAGAAAGTCAAGGAATATAAAGATGTAGGAATGCTGATTACTTCAAATTTTTCTTTTAAATCTCAGTCTGAGCTCATAGTAGCCAGTGCTACTAAATATGTGGGCTATTTGTTTAATAAACTATCAACAAGAGATGAAAGTGTATTAACACTAGTATTCAAAACTTATATCCAACCTCTCTTGGAATATAATAATTTCTTCTGTGCCTATACAAGAAGACATCTGACAAGGCTGGAAAGAGTTCAGAAGAAAAAATTACGAAAATGAAGAACATGGGATATGAACTATGATGTGAGACATTAAAATTATTTAGTGTCTTTTATAGGCATCTCAGAGATACCACAGCTAAGGCAGAGAATTTACTGAAATATAAAGGACTTCATAAACGAGAACCACAGACTACAATAAAATCCAAAGGTTTAGCGCTTTCACCCAAACACTGTTAGGCTTCTTCAGAGCAATTTAAAATGTGTTTAACCAGCAGTATAAATACAACCAGCAGCTTTAATTCATCCAATAAATAAATACCCTGAACTAATCCCTCCCACTCTTAAAAACAGTTAACATAACAGTATATACATTGTATACAAAAAGCATCTTTTCCTAAAAGGAATCAACATAATAATGTGCTTATATTACAAATAAACACTTAAAACAAATGTATTATGAAATAATAAAATTACCAATGTCTAAAAAACTTGTAAGAATAATGTATCAACTGCAAAGAATATATTTATTCATAAAGTTTTATAATTTAGCCGCCCTCAACCTGAGGACACTATTGATACTAATGTGGTCGTTTAAGCCCGGGGGTTTTCCTGCATCTAATTTAATATGCCAGAACAACTCTCTGTATTCTAATCTGGCTTCCCAGTTCCCCCATGGGTGTCATTCACCACCTGCTCCACCACAGTAAATTTAAACTGAAAATTCCTACATTTTCAGAGTGTTTAAATAATGCACTTGTTAACAATATCATGCATGTGTTCATAGCCTCTTCTTCTCAGATTCCTTTCCATTTTTCCAACATAAAAACTTCCACATGCTTCACATAACGCCAAGTAAACCACCCAAGATGCATTACAATTGCAATGTCCCAAGCACTTCACCAGACAGTTCCTGGCGACTATGTAAGTTTCTTCCTTGTCCGACATGTACCTACATTGGTTACATGACCCACATTTAAATGTACCTAACCTCCTATTTTTTGTCAGGTCATTACTGTAAAATTTAAAGTTGCACTACACTATTCAGGTAGTCTGTATCTTTACTCAATGAAAACAAGGAGTCAGTTCAGCTGTTACGACATTTACTCTGCATACGAAGTAGACATCTAGTTTAACAATGAAAGATATACACAAATAACAAAGCCATACTTCAGCTTACAGCATCAGATCTGTAAGGATAGGAAAATCAAAGTCTCTCATACAAAGAAAAGTCCCAATCTTTATAGTGTCTTTTCTGCCTGTATCAGTAGTTTAGAGAATTTGCCAGAATAATAAGTCTTTCTTTTGAAGCTGGTCTGCTAACAGTTTGTTTTCCATATCTCAAACATTCTGTTCCTGAAGGATAACTTCTCAGCCTTGCTCTTATCATGCATGCTCTGTTGACGAGACACCGCTGCATACAAGAGTTTGTCTTGACCTGCTTGTAGATAATAAATTTCACAAACTGCATTGTTTATAAAAGATAAAATATTTTACTTCTGACTCCTAATAACAATGAATGCCAAGCTATATATTTTTGCCAAGTGCACGCTACAAACTGAAATGTAGAATATTTATTTTACATTTTCAGAATAAAATCCACTGAAATCCATTTTAACCTGTTCATTACTCTCACAATTCCCGCTTTAATTAAAGAGGAAAATGACTGTCCACTTTCGACTTCAGTTGTACACATTGAAACCTTTTCCAATTTACCTAGGCTAACCATCATAATTTGTTGGATTCTATATGTTTTCTGCAAATGGCAACTTAGATAGCAATTCCAGATAGGTAATATGACTATAATGCCTAACACTACTAATACAGGATGTATCAACCAACGTAAAAGTTTTTTTTCTGATTTTGACCAACCAGTAAAGATATCCCACCAATTGTGAGCAGTGTCTTTTTTGGTCTTTTCAGCCAAACTAAGTAGTTTATCTTTTGCCATGATTGCTTAATGCTTCATAATACAGAATACTTTTATTTCTTTTTTTCCAAATACTCTCTGAGAATCTTAGTATTGTTCATGATGTTTTTTTTAATTATCCAAAGATACAGATATATTGGAAAGCTGTATTAAATTATAATTCTAATTTTTGGAAGTATTTACTTCTATGGTTTTAGTAAACACATAGCTCTGATTATTCCATTTAAGGAAATCAACATGTGATAAACATCCTACAAAAGATAATTTTATATTATGACCTACAACACTGAAATATGCTGAGGAGCCACTTCTATAAACATTTGAAAAGAAGAAGGCATAATGGTCCATTTACACAAATTAACAAAATGCTGCAGTAAGCATGGTTCATACACAGGCAAATGCTGTCCACAAATTAATCCATTTTGAGTCTGTGTACAATACTCAATTTTATGTGTTTTTTCTTTCATATCTATATGATTACTTTCAAATTGTGGCAACCAATACCCATACCTTTCTGGTACGAGAAATATCATAGGTAATACTGTAAACTGACACAACAGTGGTATCAGTAACATTATAATGTGAGAATTGTTCTATACAGTACTGAGTACAATATGTTACTTCAGTAAATAGTTTAATCCAATCTGTATCAGGTATCCATTTGTTAAACAATTGTTGCTGAACATTTTCATTTTGTAACATCAGTTAAATGTGTACATTATTTTTTGAATTTCCACATACAAAGATTGCATAGTACATTTTGTTCAATTTACAAAAATTGTCATGTTACCATCACATTTCAACTGATGTCGCTGCATAGCATCATAACTGTCCAAAAATTGCTGCTGATAATTTATACTGTGCAAATGTGTTTTCCATATCTCTGGATTCCAAGATGCTTGTAAATGTACAATCTGAGAGATATCTTTCCCCCACTACTTTTAAGCGATTAGTAGAATTTCAATATAAGCTGCGTTAAGAGTTCCCATTCCGGTACCCAAACCTCCCAGCAAAGTATTATACCAAGCCCTTTTATATCGGGACCTGCCTGTGTCTGGGAATGTGATATTAAAATGTACTACAACCTTTTGATACTGTCTGCCTACCTTTTTACAGATAGAAGGGATTTTAACCAAATGGTCTGTATGAACAGAGGTGGGGTTACCTGTTAATACTGATAGAACATATGCCCAATGTATGCTGCGTGTAATGACTGTGGTATTAGTACATATTACAGAAACTCCAGTAGTAAAATTTTTATCTGCTGGAGTTACTCTTAGTAACTGTGTTTTTTTCAATTGAGCATTAACCTACAAACATATTAAGCATTTAGCATGCACTAAATCACAGATTTTTTTTAACTGTGGATGCCAGTACTTGTTCCTTACAATGGGCCATAACTTTTGTGTACCCAAATGTCCCAATACCTGATGATTAAACTTCACTAACTGTCATGCCTGTTGGTACGGTACATAAGGAAGACTAGAACTGTCTTCAAAACATTTTGCATAATATTGCCATGGACTTTCTCATACAAGAGTAGATTTTTCTAACTCTTTTTGCAGTCCAAACTTAGTTTGGATCTGCAGGAAATCATGCTGCAAAGAGTTGAAAATGTATGGCATGTACTGCAGTGGTTTTATCTGGTAGACCAGAAAGGTGTTTTGTAGGAAACAATTGCATTCCTTCCTTGGCTGGCTTTTTTGCCATCTGATCAGCATAGTTAGTTAACTGAAAATTTTAATTTGTAACTTTTTGATGAGCTTTTACCTTTAAGATGCTGTAGCAACTCACAAGGGACTGACTACGAACTAAATTTTAAATAGTCTGTAACACAGAAGCTTGCTTGAGTGGTTTGCCCATATTATCAAGAAACCCTCTTCTTGCCCATGTAGACATATGCAGCCGCAGACAATAAACTATGTATGCACTTTCTGAAAAAAATATTGACAGGTGGAAAATGTTGTAACACAAAGAACTGCTTCCAGTTCAGCTCGCTGAGCAGACGTGTCCTGGTAACTGAATCAGAGTCGGTTGTCCCATAGAAAGGTTTTCCTGGTACTACTGCAAATCCAGTTTAATATTGTCCATTATCCCAAAATTAAGCACCATCAACAAAGACGGATGGCCTGTCTTCCTGAAAATCAGGAGACAGAATAGGCTTTTCTGGATTTGAAATGTGCCTAATGCATTCATGTTGTTTTCCTTCATATTCCATGAAGTTAGATAAGTAATACTTATCTCCTGCCTTTATTGTAACTTGCGTGACACTAAATAATGCCAACCATTTTACAAACACTGCTTGACTGATGTCATCAGTTTATTTAACTGAGTCTCATTTACCAAAGCCTGTATGGCATAATGTGGTGTCTGTACTATAATGTCTTTGGAAAAAGCTGTTAGGTATTCAGTTTGTTTTAAACCCCAATAAATGGTCAAAAGTTGCTGAATGCATGGGTGATATACCCTCTCAATATGTGTCATCTTTGTAAAATCTTTTCCATTTTAGCATCAGAGCCCTGAAGCCACTCCTGTAGAAGCCCAACAGAGAGTGTGTTGGGTCCAGCTGCTGCCTGTAACACAAAGAGACGTGTGAAACTTGGAGGTACTAGTTCTGTAGCCTTGGCCAATGCTGCCTTTAAATCACAAAAAGCTGTATTTTCCTTCAGTCCCCACTCCATAAAGGGTAATTCTTTCTGGCTAGAAAGCATGTCATGACATGAATTGTACCTTTTCACTTTTAACCTTAAACCCTGCCTCCTGCAGTGTTTGAAGGACCTGTATCACTATAGCTAAATGCTGTTCTTAATGTAATGCAGTACAGAATCATTAGATTTTAGACCTTGTAGTACTTGTCCAACTTTTATGATGCAGAGCTGTTTGCTGCTGATAATTAGGATTTACTGGACCCTCAGGAACAAAGTCAGAAAGAACAGTTGTATCCTGTGTGCTAACAATATTACTTTGTACATTGACACTAGGGGTCACACCATCCCTTTGCTGTACTGGGAATACTAACTGCTGAGTGCATGTGGTATATAGGGGTTGTTGCTGTAGTCCCTTATTACCCTCCGTCACATATTGTTGCGAAGTGTACTGCTGTGTTTGTACTTTTGGCTGCATTACCTGTTGCTGTTGTGGTACACGTGACTTATCAAAATTTTTCTACGGTAAGAAACTTACCCTTTGCCTCTTGTTTCTGGCACCATTTGCGATAATATTTACAATCATTTTTAGTATGCCCTACCTGTTTACAGGAATAACACATAGGCTGTCTCTTTGGAGGACCCTCTATAGATTGAGTAAGTTAACTGAGTGGCTGGGGGAGCTGAAGCTGCCCGTTGTTGACCTTGTATAACTTGCTTTTGACATGATTGTCCTGCTACTTGCTATGGGACTTGTTGTCTCTGATTAATTTATCTCCCAATCCCCCTTCCCCTTACTTAATGCGTGCAGAACGGGAAGTGTAAATCTTTCGCTTATGAATAGTATTATCTTTACCCAATACATGATCTCAGCAATTTATCTACAAATTCTGTGAGTGTATTTGAAGTTGTTGTTGGTCTTTCGGCTTTTTCCTGGTAAGGGGTCACCACAGCAGGACTCCGGTCCGCTAATGATTGGCAGCAGATTTTTATGAAACGCTGAGGTGCCAGCGCGACGCCCAACCTTCAATGAAGGCACGCCCATTTACGCATGCATGTCTTTCAAATGCTACCCAACCGCAGTGAGGACATGCAGACTCCACACAGAAGGCACTCCCAAGCCAAGCCAAGAATTGAACGGGAGAACCTCTTGTAAGGTAACAATGCTACCGCTGTACCACCATGGAATCCAGTGAGTGTATTTGAAGATTCCTCATAAATAAGTTTGATTTATTAATGCCATTAACTAGCATGTATGTCAGCTGGTAATGTTCAGCCTGTTCTTACAGGAAATCACAGACTGTCATTTGAAACTGATCTAAAAGGGTTGGTGTGAGAGATTGCCCACTAGTGTATGCTAACAATACTGCTGTCATTTTTAGGTGTTTAGTTTGTATTGGATACTGCTTTTGGTAAATATAAGCCATAAAACACTGAGGAATAAAATTTCAGAAACAACGCTCAAGAGTATCATTCCATACAGTGCCTACAGTTTTATGAACCCAAGCTTGAAATGTAATCATGTTATTAAAAATACCCTTCTGTTCATCCAACTTAGGGAGAGTTTGTAACATTCTAGGCTGATGATAAACTTCAGCAGAAAAAAACAGTTGAGGCTATGACAGGACTGGTAACAGCAGTTTTTAGTGCTTTAGATCAAATAAGGCTTGTAATCTTAAAATATCTTGATTAGCTAAATCTACTGCTCTAGCAGCCTCAGATTTCTGTGTCTCTAATTGAGCTTATAATGTGTTAGTCTCCTCCCTTGCAACAATTATGTCATGCTGTGTCAGCCAGTTGCTTGTCATATTTTTTTTTGCAAACGGACAATTTTATTTATTAACCTATTATACAAATAGCTTTACTGCCTTATTCAATAACAGTTAAGGTCTTAATTTTAGTCTGTGAGATTTTCAAAAATTGAGAAAATTACTTTGTACATTTAGCAGTGTCAGTATGCATTTTACCAGACGCATTCAATTTATCAGAGTAAGTCTGAAAGTGACCCATGAGGTCAAGATTTTGCTGGTTGCTAACTTTACAGTCTGATTTGCAGGAGTTTAAAGATTGGATTGCTAAAGTACAAACTTTGACATCTACATTACCCTCTAATAAATCTTTTGCAACAGGATATATAGAAACAGGAACCATTGTTTGGGCTTCAAGCATTACTTTATCCTGGTTGTGTTTCAGGTTTTGTACAATATGTTTATGACAAGGCATTGAAAAAGCAACATTTAAATAACACATTTCTGTACATTCTGTGACATTGCCTTACATAGTAAAGACTTACAGGTGCAAACATGCTGATTATACTATGTATTTAAATAATTCCACACATCTACATATGATTCAGACACATTAACAGTAAAATACTTAGTGCATGTCTTAGCATTTTCATGAATTGTATTTCATTGTTAATAGAAAAACAGGAGAAAAATATTTACCACAAATGTTCAGGACAAGGTGGCCAGTCTTGACACGAAGATCAGTTGTTGAAGGATTTTTCTGCTGTCTTTCACTAGATGCTGGTGAAGCAAAGTCTGACAGTGCGACCTGCTCTCCGTATGTCACCAACTGTCTGAAGAAGAATTACTGTACTGCCCTGTACTGCGCTGCAATGTTTATCCTCCAGTCAATGGACAAAGTTTTAGGAAAGAAGAGTCGACTCCAAAAAAAAAGCCTGTGCAGGAATGTCGCACTGTGAGAGGCACCACTGCAGGTCACCTCCTTGGTTGTTTTGACTGGTCTGGTCTCGCCACTGTAAAATTTAAAGTTGTACTACACTATTCAGGTAGTCTGTACCTTTACTCAATGAAAACAAGGAGTCAGTTCAGCTGTTACGTCATTTACTCTGCATACAAAGTAGACATTTAGTTTAACAATGAAAGATATACACAAATAACAAAGCCGTACTTCAGCTTAAAGCATTAGATCTGTAAGGATAGGAAAATCAAAGTCTCTCATACAAAAGAAAAAGTCCCAATCTTTATAGTGTCTGTTCTGCCTGTATCAGCAGTTTAGAGAATTTGCCAGAATAATAAGTCTTTCTCTGGAAGCTGGTCTGGTGACAGTTTGTCTTCCATATCTTAAACATTCTGTTCCTGAAGGATAGCTCCTTGGCCTTGCTCTTATCTTGCACGTCCTGTTGACGAGACACAGCTGCATACAAGCATTTGTCTTGACCTGCTTGTAGATTAAAATTTCACAAACTGCATAGTTTATAAAAGATAAAATATTTTACTTCCGACTCCTAATAACAATGAATGCCAAGCTATACGTTTTTGCCAAGTGCACTCCACAAACTGAAATGCAGAATATTTATTTTACATTTTCAGAATAAAATCTACTGAAATTTTTAACCTGTTGATTACTCTCACAATTACCATAATCTACTCTTTCGAATAATTCTTTTAAGTTCATGTCCCTTCTTTTAAATTTTGGTTTTCCTGGAACAAAACTCTTTGTTTCGTCATTCACCATCAAAATCCCCCAATGTTTTTTGATTATATTTTCCACATCAATTGAGGCTGTGGAGTAACTATGCGATATCATGGTCTACACCCATACCATATTGTTTAACCACTGCTAAATTCCCTTTCCCCAACAGGGGTCTATACTTAACATCATGGTCCTTAATCACTTCTTTAATCAGGTCATCTATAAAAGGACCTGGGTAGTTTCTCTGAATGAAAAGTTCCCTAATAAATTCCACTTCCTTACAAAACACACTATAATCACTACACATTCGTAAGGCCCTAATTAATTGCCCTTTCACAATCCTTTTTTTGTAAGAAGGGATGTCTACTATCGTAGTGTAAATACAAATTTGAAAATGTGTGTTTCCAAAATATTTTGGACTGAAAACAATTGTTCATAAAGTCCTTATACAGGGTTACATCTAAATAATAAACAGTTTCCAAAGACGAGGTGTGCGTAAATCTTAAAAATTCAGTTGTATTGTTGATGTATGCCAAAAATAGTGTAAGCTCATCTGATGAACCTTGCCAGAACAAACAAATGTCAACTAAAAAACATGTATAGAAAACAATGTTCCTAAACCACTCTGTATCAAAAATAAATTTTCTTTCCCAATGGTATAATACCACATTAGCATACAAGGGGGCACATGCAGCCACCATTGCAACCCCTTGTTCCTGTCTGTAATATTCACTATTGAAATATAAATAGTTATTATTTAGAATAACATCCATGAATTCCTGTATCAGGTTCATACAATCTGCTAAATATTTGGCTTCTATCAACACCTCGTAGAACCATTCCAATCCTGTGTTATGTGGAATGCTAGGGAACAATTTCACCACATCAATTGTGACAAGAGGCATGATCTCACTGAATTTGTCATAGGTAATATTTTTAAAAAAATCCCAAGAATCCTTGGAAATGTGTGTCAAAGACCCAATTAATTCCTTCAAGTAGTAATCTACAAAAATTGATAAAGTCTCCGTGATAGACCCTGCACCCACCACAATTGATCTGAAAGTAGGACTTTCAATATTTTTATGTGTTTTGGGTATTCCAAATAACATTGGTATATGTGGTTTTTCTACATGCAAATAATTGTAAAGTCCTTTATCAAATATTCCTTGCAATAAATGATCATTTAAATAATAATCAATCTTAGCATATGTGATATTTATTTCATTCCTGGAAGCTATGCTGTGTTTAACTTCATCACTCAAGATCTCAAACATT
Organism: Protopterus annectens; assembly: GCF_019279795.1. Lineage (NCBI taxonomy): Eukaryota > Metazoa > Chordata > Ceratodontiformes > Protopteridae > Protopterus > Protopterus annectens. Next base: position 173,968,307 of record NC_056734.1, read on the forward strand.
TTTGTTTCATAATCTATGGAGGGCATAAATACCACCCCCCTCGTCAGGTTTCATTATTCTACACTTATTATTTACTTTTCAATTTCTGAGAAATTACACACAATGTTTCTCTTTATATTCAGATCTCTAATATCTTTCTCAACTAGTTCTTCAAATATCTTTAAGGTAGGATTAAGTGGTGGATTAAACAAACTTGCTCTACTCAAAACTGTTTTTTCAAATTTCTGCTCTTTAAAAAATAAATTTAAATTCAATTTTCTCGAGAACAACTTAACATCTACCAAAGTCCTGACCAAACTCGGGGTGAGTGGGAATGTGTTGAAAATCTTTAGTGAACAATGTAAAGAAGTTCTTGTCAATCTTTAAATGTGTGTAGTTAAAATATTAAAATTACAGTAGGTGAACTTTTTACCCCCATGACTCACAACTATATTCAAATGCACATCCTTCACCATGTTCACTGTTCCCAGTGTTGTCCCCGTGAATAACTGTTGTTTCTTGTGTAATTCCTCACGTTGCACCAACCCCTTCCCCTGCCCCCCTTCCCTATGGTTGATTGTGATTGTTGTAATTGTTGAAATAGCCCTGCTTTTGGGCAATTTGTTCGCTTCTCCTGAGGGGGGATTCTAAAGGGTGGGCATGTGTATTATCTGAAGTCAAATTCTCACTAGTAAATTCTTTGTTGTTCCCACCTTCACTTTCCCTCCACAACCTGACTATGTTTTTTTTGGTGGTGGGTACGCTTTTCCTTCTTTGTACTCCAACAAATCTCTTTGTAATTTCTTGATTTTTCTATTAATTACACTACTAAAATGTAAATCAATGTCTTTAAACACATCATACTTACCTTTTTCTATATTAAAAAGACAATCGGAAGAAATTTTGTTATGCAATTTATTCACTTCTTTAAGTATAGAATCCTTCTGTCCTTCATAATTTCTAATCATTCATTTTAAAAGTTCAAACCCGTAATTATTAAATAATTCAATCAGTTCCTTATGAAACAAGCTGTTGGGTAGAACGTTATTCAGATATTTGAATATCCATAGTCCTTTTGGAACTCTAACTGCTACACATTCACTTAAATAGTCAATTTCCACTTGTAAGTTCTTTAACGTTAAAAGTTTTTCCTTGAATACCTTTAACAAGTCCGTGTATGACTAGTTCATTTCCAGTGTCCCTTCAGAGAAAATAAACTTCTTGCCAGTACAGACTTCCAAAGTAAAGTCCTCCGTAGCAATTCTGTTGACCCCTTGATGATTAAGCCTTTGACGGTTACAAAAGGCTGTTCGCCAACTGCGAAAGGCCATCCACCATGATCGTCATCATCTCGTTCCTCTGTTCATGTGGTATACTATTAACCAATTGAGGCTGTGTTGTTTGATGATTACCCATGTCACGAAGTTGCTGCTGGTTACCAGGTAACCCCGAACCACTGGCATTCAATAACACCGTCTGGTTTAAGGCTATTTGTTTCAAAATCTCCAACATTTTGTTAAATTCCCCTCGGGTAACCAGGAAATTATCATTTCCTTCATCAACGTCTCTGAAAATGCTCTGCATGTCCTTGAGAGATGCACTCTCCACTCCGTGTCCTAATCAAGACCACAAAAATCCAAGAACACGAACAAAATAATTTCAGAGATACCAGAGCTACGGCAGATAATTTATTGAAATATAGATTACTTCATAAACAAGAACCACAGACTACAATAAAATCCAAGAGTTTAGTGCTTTCACCCAAACACTGTCAGGCTTCTTCAGAACAATTTAAAATGTGTTTAACCAGCTGTATAAATACAACCAGTATCTTTAATTCATCCAATAAATAAATACCCTGAACTAACCCCCTCCCACTTTTAAAAAACAGTTAACATAACAGTACGTACATTGTATAGAAAAAGCATATTTTCCTAAAAGGAATCAAAATAATGTGCTTATATTACAAATAAACACTTTATTATGAAATAATAAAATCACCAATGTCCAAAAAACTTGTAAGAATAATGTATCAACTGTAAGGAATATATTTATTCATAAAGTTTTATAACTTATAGGTATATTTAAGCTAAAGTAATCTTAGCATACATTTTGTATGATCCTTTTGTATGATTCTGCCAATCATGTTCAAGTTAGAGATTAATACCTGTATTAAAATGTGAAAGGATAACGATATGCAGTTCACAATGAAAATGAGCAGTTCTGTGATGGTCTCCATATACTTCTGTTAGAATTACAAAACTGTGGAATGATATTCCATTTAATGTTAAACAATCCAAGAGCTCAGAAACTTTTAAGAAAATTTAGATACATGGGCTTTTAGAAAGGCCTACATACTATATTTGGAGGAATCAGCATTTCTTGATGGCCGATCAGTCTAAAGTGCTGTCTTTAAGATTGTGAACTTATGAACTTAACACACAAACCAGCTTACAGATTTTTAGACAGCTTAGAAATCATGCTAAAAACAAGTTAAATCAGATAAGTAATCCTATAATGCCAGTTTTAGCATAAATATCAAAACAATCCCAAACTCTTCTGGGCCACATTAAACAATATGGTCTATCCTGGCCACACTACCATACCTATGCCAAACATAAAAACAGCACTACTGAAAGTATTGCTACTTAGTTCAATAACCACCTTGTTAAAACAGTACATAGATAGCCCAAAGACAAACCTGCTACTCCCTTCACCGTAGAGATCTGTACTGTAAACAATTCTCCTTCTTTCAAGTTTGAACTTGTCCCAATGGATGCTATCAACATATTTTCAAAACCTGAAACTTACCACATTAGCCATTAATAATCTACCAGGTGAATATATTATAATGGCAGCCAATGTCATTACTTTCCCTATTTCCACTCAGATAAACTGGTCACTCTGGATAAATACATTTATCATTCCTCTGCATAAAGCTGGCAATGCCATTGAATTTTCAAACTATAGACCTATAGCTCTTTTATCTCTTCTATCTAAGGTTCTCGAAAAATGTATCCATTCTTAGCTTCTCAATCACCTTAGAAACAATAATCTTTCTGTAATTCAGCATGGCTTCTGTCCGCACCACAGCACAAACACTGCATTCCTCAGTTTCACTAACAGCATACACTTTCACAGAAATACAGGTAACCTTATATTTCTTTTCTTAGACCTACCTAAAGCCTTTGCTGCAGTTTTTCATTAAAAACTATGAACCAAACTCTGTTATTTAGGACTTGATCACTTGTCCCACTTACGGTTTCAGGGTTTCAGAAATACCTATCAAATAGGCAATAAGCTATAAACTGGGAAAACAAATGCTCAACATTTCTTTATGTCTCTGGTTGGCAATAAGCTATAAACTGGGAAAACAAATGCTCAACATTTCTTTATGTCTCTGGTTGGAGTTCCTCAAGGATTACTGTTTAACATCTTTACAAGACAAACCAAAGGAGTGGCTATGGGAGCAGCTTGTGCTCCCATATTTGCTAACTTGGTTATGCTCGACTGGGAAGAAAGTACTATATTTAAGAGTCCCTACATGAGACATATCAAATATTATTCCAGATACCTGGATGACATCTATTTGATATGGGATGGAAGAGATATACAGTTGGAAAGTTTTTCTGAATATATCAACAGTAGTAGTACTTTTTTGAAATTTACCTTTACATCTAGTAAGAAAGATTTGGCCTATTTAGACAACTATGTGTCTCAAACTGACAATCAATTTAGTTCTAGGATATATAGGAAAAGCACTTCTTCCAACAACTATTTAGAATATTCCAGCAATCATCCGAGACAGCAATTTAAGAACATCTACAAAGGACAACTCATTAGAGCAGTCAGGATGACCTCATTATATAAGGACATGTTAGAAGAAGTCGCATTTATTACTTCACTATTTAGGGACAGAGGATATGATGGTAAGGTTATGTCAAACATCAGTAAATATGTTGTTAAAGAGTGGGGGAAGAGATATATTCCTCTATTGGGAGATAAATATAACAACAGCGGAAATAATGGGCAGCCTAATATAGTAGACAAGAAGATAGAGGTTACCAAATTTGATAGGACATGTATATTGAAATATGGTAAACATATAGGAAAAGTTAAAAAAATTTTAACTGACAATTGGTATATTATATCAGTAGACCAGGATAGCCCCCATTTTAGGAAATGGCCCTAGGTTTGTTACCAAAATAGACATCAATATCAAATGCATCTTAGAAAGGGGCCCCCTCATTAGGATGTCCACCTTTAGGAATACCACAAAATGTGGGTGTTGTAAACAATGTTATACTATATTTCAAGGGGACAGTGTGACACTGGACAACTATAATCATAGTTGTATTAAGTTTTGTGGAGGAAGTTGTTTAACCAAAATGGTAGTATACATTGCGCTATGTAGGACATGTT
>NC_056734.1:173977707-173985207 GCF_019279795.1 Protopterus annectens
TTCAAGTGTTTTTTTTTTTTTTTTTTGCATTTCCAGTATGTAGTTTATGTCATAGAATCTGCTCACTTTGCACACTGCAAGGTCACCTTTTAAGTTACAGTAGACTCCCTCTTATCTGGCTTCTCTTTAACCAGCCATCAAATTTCTGCCATAGCCCTAGCAAAAGAAAACAGAGAAGAATACCACTTCCACCTCATCTGGGCTAAAGAATGACAGACATTTGAGTTTTAGACTTCATATTCATTAAAAAATGCATACAAACACAAATCCTGTTATTCTAGGTGATTTATAACTTATAAATGCTATTTTGTGTGCATTTTCTGATTAACAAGCCATTCGTTTATCCAGCCTAAGGTCCGATCCCAGCTAGACTGGGTAAGACGGAGTCTACTGTAATTAAATTAATTAAAATGTGTTTACTAGTGTAGAACACTGATCACACTGGGCCATTTATTATTTATTTACATTTGTTTACTGGGAAATTCCAGCTAGACACAGGTCCATTTTCAGCAGAAGCCCGGGGAGAAAAGCTCCACAGAACAATAAATGAGCAGCAGAGTACATGAAGAACAACTGAATATACATACAATAGCAAATAATACATACTGCAGCAAACGTTAGCTAAACATACAATATGAAAAAGAAGTTATGTACTCACCATAACGTTCGATGTATGTTGTCCATCTCACCTCACATTCTTACCCTTGGGTTCAGAGCCAAACCTCAGCTCCGACTCGGCCATACTCTAGCTTGAAGTCTTCAATTGGCTCGTGGCTAAGAGGTATCCCTGCTGCAATGCACCTATCCCCAGATCTTGTTTGCTGCAAGCTCACATACACACACACCAACACGCTGAGAGGAAGAACCAATCCAACTAATCAAAAAGGAGTGCTGAAAACAGAGACTAAACCTCTAGGTCCTCCAGGATTGGGTAGGTGGGTGGGTTAGTAAGAATGTGAGGTGAGATGAACTACATACATCAAATGTTATGGTGAGTACATAACTTCCTGATGTTATGTAGTCCAATCTCGCCTACATTCTTACCCTTGGGACAGCGTCCCTAGCACCTAAACCATGGGTGGCTCATTGAAAAATACTCCTGAGCACTGTGGAACCAAAGGAAGATCTGCCTCTAGATATCAGATCCAATGTGTAGTGACTAATAAAGATGTGAGGCGATGCCCATGTGGCTGCAGCACAAATATCATCCATAGACATCCTAGCCTGAAAGGCAATAGAGGTAGACACCGATCTTGTAGAATGAGCCTTCACTTTAAAGGGTAATTCCTTTCCATTAGAAGTATAAATGAATGAAATGCAAATAGAAATTCATCTGGACAGAGTTACTTTAGAAACTGGAGACCCAAGTCTGTTGTCTGAGAATGAGACAGAGTTGATCTGATTGTCTACTATCTTTAGTTCTATGTAAATAGAAACGCAATTGTCTATGAACATCTAACTGATGAAACCTAAATTCTGCCTTGTTAGAGAATTCGGGAAAAAAACACAGGCAGCTCAATGGACTGGTTGAGGTTGACAATCGAAGTGACCTTTGGTATAAAGGAAGGATTAGGTCTAAGATAAACCCTGTCCTTATGAAACACCAAGTAAGCAGGCTGGACTGAAAGCTTGGAGCTCAGAGACCCGCCTAGCCGAAGTGATGACTATCAAAAAGATGGTCTTCCAAGACATAAATTTAATGTCACAAGTAGCTGCGGGCTCAAAGGGAGACTAGGTAAGCTGCTCTAACACAAAAATTGAGGTCCCATGGCATTACAGGATCAAAGACTGGAGGTCGAAGTAGCATAGTCCCTTTGAGAAAAGCCCTACAAAGTCTGTGCGCCATTAGATTGGGTTCATTAGCAACATGAAAGGTAAAAATGACTGCCAACTGCACTTTGATAGTCGCTGCTGCTGATCCCTGGCTGAAAAGTTGTGAAAGAAATTCTAAAACTGATGAAACAGGAGCTGTATAAGGATCAATCTGCCTTTCATGAGCCCAAATGGAAAATCTCTTCCACTTGCTGGAATAAATCTTCCTAGAAGAAGGCTTGTGGGAAGAAGACTGGATACGAACCACCTCAGGGAAAAAATCATGAAGCCTGACTAGGGATGGAACTGCAGCAGCCAAGGTGTCAACTTGAGGGTCGGGTCTGAATAGATGGATGGAGCTGCCGTGACATACGAGTCAGCAGTTCTGGCTCTGGGTCCAGAATCCACGGATCATCCATTAGATAGGGTTGGAGAAAAGGAAACCAAATCTGATGAGGCCAGTGTGGTGCAATCAGTATCATCTTGCTTCCCAAGGATTGTGCTTTCTGAATAACCTGGCTATCAGGGGAACTGGCGGAAAGGCATAGAGAAGACCGGAGGGCCAATCGTGAACTAGAGCGTCCCTGGGTGCCTCCCCCTGCGGGGGGATAAGGGTGAAATAGCTGCTGCACTTGGCATTGAGGGAGCTGGCCCCATCTGCAGAAAATCTGCACCGCAACTTGTTTGTTCAGGGACCACTCATGAGGCATCAGAATAGCCTGCTCAGCCTGTCGGCAATATGTTGGACTTCCCCGGAATGTGCATTGCCACTAGAAAGCATTGGGAAGACACTGTCAACTGCCACACTCGAAGTGCCTCTCTGCAAAGGGGATACGACTTGGTTCCTCCCTGTTTGTTTAGATACCATACCACCGACATGTCATCTGAGTGGATTGCAATCATCCCAAGAGGAAGAAAACTGAAGTGCTTGCAACGCTAATAGCAAAGCTCTCATCTCCAAGACATTGATATGAAAATGGGTCACGTGCCTTGGACTGCCCTACCGAGATAATGCCTCCCCCACCTGATCTGGGAGGCATCCATGGTCACTGTGGCAACTGGGGAAGGTAAAACAAGGGGGTTGCCTACATTGAGATTGCAGGTCTGAAGCCACCAGCACAAATCCTGCTTGCACTTGTCTGTAATCAGAATAGGATGGGAGTGTGGAAGATACTGAAGTGACCATTGGGCGAAAAGCAGCCACTGAAGAAGCCTCATGTGTAGTCTTGCTAGAGGAACTAGCATAATCATGGCAGTCATGGTCCCTAACAACTTGAGAACTACTTTTGCCCTGATCTTCTTTAATGGTAGCAAGGCGTCGTAGACTTCCTGTTGTAAGACTTGAATTCTCTCTTCTGGTAGGAAGGCCCTCATGAGCACCGTGTCTAATTCGGCGCCGATAAAAGTGACACGTTGCAAGGGCAACAAGGAAGATTTTTCCCAATTCAGAGTAATTCCCAACTTCTTGCACAGTGCAATGGTGGCGTTCCTGGTCTAACAGTAGATGCCTGGTTGTGGCAGACAGGAGCCAGTCGTCCAGGAACAGAAACACTTGGAATCCCTGACGTCTCAAGTGAGCCGTTACCACTGCCATGCATTTGGTGAACACCCTGGGGGCTGTGGTGAGACCAAAGGGCAAGGCACGAAACTGAAAAGGACTGGCTCCCAGCCGGAAGCGTAAATGACTTCTGGATGCCCTGTCCATCTTGATATGGTAGTAAGCATCCTTGAGGTTGATGGAGCACATCGACACATCCTTCCCTAATAGCGGGAGAATTGACTAATGTGACCATGCAGAACTTGGACTTCTCTATATGAAGGTTCAAACAGCTGAGATCCAAGATGGGTCTCAGGTCCCTTGTTCTTTTTGGCACCAAAAAAGAATCTGGAGCAAGTCCCTAATCTGACTTGGTCTGCAGGGACAGGCTGGATGGCTCCCTTTGAGAGCAACTTTTGTACTTCTAAAGTTGCAGAATCCATGTGACTGGGTGGAATGTCTGGGATTCTCTTGGATGGCGAGGAAGGAGAAGAGAAGGTGATATGATAACCTCTGGAAATTATTTTTAATACCCACTCATCTTGGGTGACTTCTTGCCAGGCTTCTGGGTATAAAGAAATGCGACCCCCAACTGGATCCAGAGATGCACAGTCGGGCCTCCCATCAGGAATGCTGGTAGGGAGAACCATGAAAGGAATCATGGTCCCCTGGTTATGTGGGCCTCCTCTGCCTCTAGGGCAGCATCTACCTGAATTTCCACCCCCTCCCCTGCCTCCGGAGGGGGAATCACTTTGTGCACCCTGAAAAAGACCTCTGCGACTTCCTGAACCACATTTTCTCACCCTTCTGGCCCTTGAGGTAAGGTCTAGAAGACATGGAAAAATTGACTCCCATGGCAGACAGGGTTTTTCCTTCCTGCTCGCACCTAGTGAGAGTGTCCTTCACCTTGGTTCCGAACAAAGATGAACCATCAAATGGGGCATTGGTGAACGTAGACTTGAAGGCCTCCGCGAAATTGCGCAGGTGCATCCAGGACTCTGGAACCCGCTGCTCTACTCACTCCATCGGCTGCGTAAGAGATCAGCCTCATGGAGGAGTTGGTAATAGAATTTAGGGTAGACATCTGAGCATTGACCTTCTGAGCCACAGCATCAGAAACGTTACCCTGTAGAGAATCTCCGAGCTCTTTTAGGAGATCTCTCTGGAGCAGAGTAAAATGCAACAAATAGTTCAGCGACCACAGTGTAAAGGCTGCTGAGGAGGACACACACTTCCCATACCTGTCCATAGCCCTAGACTCCTTGTTAGAGGGATGGACGGTAGATGAAGTTTCTGCAAGTTCCTTCTTGGTGGCTGCTGCCACCACCATGGCATCTACTGGAACGCCTTTCATAAGAAATTCTCTGTCAGGGGGAGCGGACAAAAACTTGGGTCTCCTAGGGACCGGTTCCACAGTGTCTGGACTTTCCCACACCTTTTGACAAACGAGGTCCAGGAGCTCGAATGGGGGAGAAACCCAAGAGGTGGAGGGTTGAGACCCAAAGGCCTTCAAGAACACAGACTCCTCCTCAGAAGGGGCTTTGGAGGGCCAGCCGCCTCTCTGTCTCAATATTTCCAGGATATCTGAGAAAGAGATATTGTCAGAAGACGACTTGGGGGACCCCTCTGACTCCTTGAGGTCGGTGTCAGACATGAGAGACTCATCTTGGGAGTCAATGTGCTTCCTCTTGCACACTCTTTCTGGAGGGGGGACTCCTCAGGTAAAAACTCTGGGGAGGCCTCAGAAAGTTGGGGTCCACTCATGGAGGTATCCTGAGGCCTTGGGTCATTGCTGTCCCTGGACAGAGGGTGATCTCAGACTGATATCGGTGCTGCAGGGGGAAGAGTTTCAGTGCTGTAAGATGCAGCTGACGACCTAGCCAGCACACTCCTCATGACCTCGAAAGCTGATCCCCCCTGGCTCTGAAGGTCGACTAACCATGGAAAATATGGTAGTAGCCCTCAGAGCCAAGGTCCGAAGCCGATGTCAGTCCCATGCTCACCCAAGCCGAAGCACTGAGAGGAAGGCTAGGAGCTGCAGATCAATCAGAGACCTCCCTCTCGGGTCTGACCAGTGAACTGTGAATCCTGGACCCTGTGGATGGCGTCTACAGGGTCGGAGTGGAGATCAGAGCAGAGATGCCAGAAAGGGCTACTGGAACCGACCTCGCTGCGTCCGATGGAACCAACAGCTCTGGCTCCGAAGAAAGGTTCAGAGGAGGAACAGCCAAGGATGAAGGGATGATGGGCTCCGAGGCCGAATGGGCCGGAGCCGAAAGCAATTTAGCCAGCACCAATGACTGGAGCAGTTTCTTCACCACTCTAAATCGACATAGTCATTGGAATGGATTGTAGAGGACCTAGAGGATACGGTCGGGGATCTGATCTCCCTGCAGAGAGAGACCTGTGATTCGGAGAAACCGGTTGAAAAACTGGAGACCAACTCCGAACTGGAAAATCTGTCACCGGCTCCAAGAGACTGGGAGCCAATGTCGACATAATAGATGCACTGCCTTCTGTTGGCCCCGAAGCCACTGGGGCCGAAGAAGCAACTATAGTTCTGGTGATTTTCTCTGGCGGCTCCGAGGAAACTGATGGAGCCGGAGAGCGTTTCTTTGGGGATTTTTTTTTCAAAGGAAGGTTTCAGCAATCCTTTTAAAATAAGCTTGTTCTTCCTCTCTTGCAGTACACGAGGACTGAAAGCGTGGCCGAACAAGCAGGACTCTTGGAGATTAATAGCCCCCAAGCAATACACGCACACTGAGTGCCCATCAGTCAATGACATATTACATTTCACACACTTTTTAAAGCCCGAAGGCCTGTGCTCCTTAGAATCCTTGGACATGCTGACAGAAAAATCCACACAAACAGGGAAAAACAGTAGGGACACCTTCACCAAAAATAACCAACAATAGAGTGCGGGAAACTAGGGCTTCTAACTGAAAACATCCTAGAGACCGCGGGATAACCACAGGGAGGACTAGGTCCTCTAAGTTAAATGGGCCTAGCTCAGGGAATAAGCAGGAAAAAAAACACCAGAACAAGCACACAACAAAACCTGCTAATAGGTATACTACAAAAATACAGAGGAGGACTAAGTCCTCTAACTGAAATGGGCCTAGCCCGTAGACACCCAAAAAGAAACGATATACCAAGAAAAAAAGGGCCAATGGAACAGGCCACACAACCAGCAGAACCAATACACACACACCAGCTATGAAAATAGCTTTTGGAGCTACAATATTGAGATATAAATCGAAAAATTATACTTAGCCAAGGCCAACAGCGAGACCACGTCTGAGCATACGAGCGGCAAATGAGATCTGGGGATAGGCGCGTTGCAGCATGGGATACCTCTTAGCCACGAGCCAACTGAAGACTTTGAGCTAGAGTATAGCCGAGTCAGAACAGAGGTTCGTCTCTGAACCCAAGGGTAAGAATGCAGGCGAGACTGGACTACATAACATACATAGTTATAAACAGATATACCAATATCTAGCTAGAGGCTAGAAACAAAGGTAGCATGTATATACAGATAGTACTAAGCTCGAACGGATACTGTTCTAAACTCATATCCCTAAATCTTGTATACAAATACTGCACTAAATTCAAACAGATATAAAGCAGATGCTCCACACAAAGGTAGAACAAGCTAGAAGGGCTAATGGGATAGAAGGGGAAGATAGAGGAGTAAGAGAGGAGACTGAGTGAGTAGTATATGTGGTAGTGGGAGGAAGCTAGGTGTAAGTCAGTTGGATATGTATTTGGAGTGGAGATGAAGTGAGGCAGTTAAGCATGTTATAACAGGTCTGAGAGACTGAGTGAGGAGGGAAGGGGGAGGGTAAAGGGTGAGCCAGAGTCTGCAGAGGAAGGAATGCAATAATCAGACGGTGTGAGGCATGATGGCTAGGGGAGAGGAGAGGAATGAGAGGTAATTTATATTTGCAGTCTGGAAGTGTACACTCACAGGAAAAACAATAACATTTGAAATTTACATAAGCAGGTTTAGCACTGGAATTTTACAATTTAAGATATAAAAACAGTATTTTAAACAAACAATATGTCCATAAACCACAAATATGTTTATATACACTTTACAGTTTTAGAAATAAAAATAAATAGTGCTTTGTTAAATAAAGACTTTAGAGAGG
>NC_056734.1:173995207-173997707 GCF_019279795.1 Protopterus annectens
AAATTCTAGGAACCTTTGGGCTAGGGTGTTGGAGCTAGAGTAATGCTCCCAGTCTATGTTTGGGTAGTTGAAGTCGCCCAATATAATGGTGTTTGGAGAGACCTTCATATTTTCCAGTGTTCTCAGGAAGGCCGAGTGGGGTTCCTGGGTGTGAGAGGGTGGTCTGTAGCAGGCTATAAACTGGAAGGCAGTTTTACCCACTGTTAGTTGCACATGGATAGTCTCTGATGCTTTGTGCTGCGCCACCAACCTGGAGGTGTGGGTATCTTTGACGAATATTGATACCCCCCTCCTTTTGTGGTTCGATCCAAATTTTGGGGCTGAAAAGCATGGTATGAGGTATAACCTGGTAGTGCTGGGGTGCTCTCGGGAGCCTTGAACCAGGTTTCTGTTACTGCACAGATATCGATGTTCTCCATGCTAAGGAGAGTTTCGAGTGCATGCATCTTGAGGTTTAGACTTCTGGCAATGAGTAGCATTACTCTTAGTTTCTTATCCCTTGTGATACCTACGGAGGTGGGATTGTCTTTTGAGCCTTGCCTAAAAAAAGCACTATGGGGGTAGCAAGAGCCTCTGCCAATATTCGAAAGCCCAGGGGTGACAGGTGCAAGCCATCCCTACTGAAGCATCGTGGCTCGTCGAGCAGGTCATCCCAGGCTGACAGGCATTGGATCCCCTTTGAATGACACCAATACTTAAGCCAATTGTTGAAATTGATCATCTTGTCTTCATATTGTGGCATCATTCTTGGTGAGGGTAAGATGCTACTCAAGGTCAGGGTCATACCGGCCTGGGCTACATGCACAGAGAGCTCCTCTATGTCTCTTTTCATGTAGTCCAGGGAGGTACGTCTCAGGTCATTCACACCAGCATGGACAATGACCGAGTCATATTTGTACTTGCCTTGGAGTGACCTGAGTGCTTGTGTTATGTGGCAGATCCTAGCGCCTGACAGGCAGCTCACCGTGACCTTCTCCTTGTTCAGCCTGGTGAGCGTGATGTCAGTGTGCCTGACGATAGAGTCACCTATTACAAGTGTATCAGGTGTGTTGTTTAGCCTTAAGGGCTGTGACTGTTTGGCACACTGGCTTTGTGAGCTATGTGTTGTATGTGTTTTGTTTTGGGGTAGCGGTTGCTTGGGTGTCTACTTTGGAGGTATCTGCTGCTTAGGCAGATTTTTATTTTGAGCCTCCGAGTATGTTTTTGTGTGTTTATGTGTTTGGTTTGCTGTCGTGTTAGGTCTATGTGAGACTGAAATTGTAGTGAGTGTGGTTTCCTTCTCCTGCTGACTGGTTATGCCAGTACTGAGTTGAGAGAGCTTAACCTCCAGTATGGCTATATGGTTGCATCTCTCACATGTGATGGAATTTGTTGGGAGGAGGAGAGGGTTGTCTGTGTACATGAGGCAGTTGTAACATTGCCTCAAGATTCCCAGATTTACCAGCTGGACCGGAGAAGAGATTGACAACTGACCTTTGGACATGCTAGAATAGTATTGGGAATTCCTTTATAATTGAAAAAAAAATGGCTAATGGGGAACAAGGTACTCAAGGGGAGTTTGTGAGGGTGTAGTGCTTTTAATTTTTTAGTGCTGACTTATATAATTGCTTTAGTGGGCAAGTGCCAGGTAACTTAAATGCAATGTGTCACAGGTAACTTAAATGCAAAAACGACAAACAGTAACTTTCTTTCAAGTGAAACAAGGATAGAAGTACAGTAAGCAATGCAGATATCACTAGGGATCCACAGAAGCGCTGAAAAGCCGCATTTTAGGTGGAATTAGCATTTCAGGGAAATAACAAGCAAACAAACAACAAGCATACAAACAAAGCTAGATTCAGCAGGCCTGGATCTAGTCTATGCTACAGCAAACAAGGTGTACCAATTTCAGTAAGAAGCAGTTCAAATATGCAGGCACTATAAGCCTTTAACCAGAAATTCCCAGCTCAGAAGGGCAGAGTCCAGCCTCTCCTCCCACAAGAGTGCAGACCACGAACCCTTCTAATGTAAAATAACTGGCCTGAAGTCCAAGTGCTTAAACCAGAATTAATACACTTTTAGAATAACAGACACTGAGCCCTCAATCAGCAGTTCCCAACTTAGAAGGATGTAAGCTACCTGTTCTGCCACCACAGTGCAGACGACAAACCTTCTTAATGTAAAACAACTGGTCTGAAGCCCAAGTGCTTAAACTAAAAGGCTTAGAATGAGATACACCAAGCAGTAATAAGTACAATTGAGTACTTTTAAGATGATGCAAAAGCAAAATAAAGTAGGAAGAAACACAAATACAAACAGCAGATGCATTTTTTTTCAGAAAAGTAGCAAAAACAGTAGTAAAAACAATTCACATGCAGTGTAAGCTGGCACACTTGAGTATGTAGCAATATTAGTCCACACACAGTTTGAAAAAATGTAATTAAATTAAAAAGGACTAACAGCAAGTGCAGAAAGGGTTTATTAGGTAGAATGCGGTAAAGAGATGGGACTGGGGGAGTGT
>NC_056734.1:174002707-174126181 GCF_019279795.1 Protopterus annectens
GAAAATTCACTTTCAATGTAAAAGGGACGTGACCAGGTTTGAAGGAAGTTGTTGTTTGAAGAGTCAGTTTTAGTTTTTCTCACTGTTAGTTTATTCATACATTTCTAAACATATTTTTTCTTTACTAGTTTTGAGGTTTGTTCATCCTTACAAATTTTGCTTTGTATCATCTATGGCATTTCTGGTTAAGGTACATTAAAAACTGGACTTTATCTCTGTAGGCAGAAATCCAGAAAGACCAGGTTTCGCTATGCAGTTTCATAGCTGATTTTAGTTCTGAGATTAGCTAAAGATTTTCTTGGGGCTTTAGAAACCTAGATATAATGCAAAACATGAATTTTGTAGATATTGGAGCAGTTTGGTTAGTTTTATAGCAGCATTTTTGCATCTGGATTATCTTTTTAACACCTTTATTAAAGAATCACCCAAGATATAGGCAAGTATACGTCAATATAAAAGAAACAAACCACATTAATAAGTTTACAAAAAGCAACGTGGAAAGTGTGCAATAATCCAAACTAGTAAGCCAAAAAAGCACACTCGGAGGGTCCAAACGACAATCCAAACCACAATTTATTGAAAACAAAATAACATAAAACTTAATGTTAAACTAACGCTTAACTTGGTCACTGCGTTTTCATCTTACTAAGAAACTTCTTCAGAATAGACCGTACTAAGGACATCCCCATATTTATACACTACGAAATAGTCCTAATTAAATAATAAACCAATCACATTGAATGTAATGATAAAACCATATTCATAATACAAAAAGTATATCAAAAAGTCATTAATATCCAATAAATATGTTAATATAAAATCACTCCATGTTATAACATTTATAGGAAATATAAATGTAAAACTTAACTCCTACAATTCATTTATAAAGAAATAATAAAATATACATGTGTATGTTTGGATGTGTACCAAAATCCATTTGCTACATAATACTAACCTTTAGTGACCATTATAATGTATTATTACAATTTTGTTGCCCTTAATTTAAGTACTGGTGCCAGGGAGACCATGTCATTTAAACCAGGAGCTTTATTTGCCTCTAAGACAATTTGCCAAAACAGCTCCCTGTACTCAAGCCTGGTCTCCCAAGGTCCACCTCTAATATCCAAGTCCACAATTTCTGCAATGAAAAAATAAAACTTGGTCCCCATACAAGTCAAGGTATGTTTAAATAAAGCATTAGTTGGTATATTTTTCCTAATGTCAAACCAGTGTTCATACATCCTGAGCCTTAATTTTCTCTCCTTTCCCAAGTAGAATGCCTCATTACACATAACTATATAAACTAGTCCCGCTGAATTACAGTTACCATATCCTTTATTATTAATGCATCTGTGTCTAGCTTCAATATAAACTCTATTTTCTTCTTTTATATAGCAACACTGCAGACAACATCCACATTTGAAAGTGCCCCTTTTCTTATTATTGCCATCTTTGTCCATTACATGTTTACTTTCTAAGACATTCTTTATATTGGGACCTTTTCGATATGTTCATCTTAAAGGTTGTTCAAAAAGAATATTCAAATCTGAAATGCTAGAAAATTTAGCCCATTCCTTCTCAATAGTTTTTCTCACAATACTAGAATCCCCATCATAAAAGTAACTATCAATGCTCCCCTTTGATCTAAACATATTCATTAAGTTCTCACATTCATATCTATAATCATAGTCATCTGAAATCATCTTACTCATACGGACGAACTGGCCTTTTACTAGGCCCCTTTTCTGATAATATGGATGTGCACTATTATAATACAAGTATGCATTAGAAAAAGTATTTGACTTGAACTTCTCATTATTTTTAGATATATTAACATCTAAATAATGTATCTCATCATATTTTGTTTCATAGGTGAATTTCAAGAAACTTTTATTCAGTATCCGTCCAGAAAATACAAATAAAAAAATTGTATTAGAAAAGTAGTGTATAAATATGGGAAAGTCCTTAGTACACTCTATTCTAAAGCAGTTTCTTAGTAAGATGAAAATGCAGTGACCAAGTTAAGCGTTAAAGTTTTACATTAAGTTTTATGTTATTTTGTTTTCAATAAATTGTGGTTTGGACTCTTCAAGTGTGCTTTTTTGGCTTACACATTAACATGTTTCCAGCTACAAACATGTTCTATCACATATGTTTTTATAACTATCAACAGTCCAACATTACAAAACTTGTTCAATTCCTTCATTCCCTTAAAGCTTTCTCCTCGACCATTATTTTGCATGTACTGTTTCCACAATGTCCATTTTTATGTAATTTGCTCCTTCCTGTTTCTAACTATTCCAATTCTAGGTCTTTTATCACTTACATTATTCAATACTTCAAATAAAGTTGGTTTATACTTTAATTTTCATTTTCTAGTAATTGTTTTTTGGCAGCTACCAGAATTAAACTTAACAAGGACTTACTACGTATAGGCAATTCAGATCCTGTATCCCAAAAGAATCATGTCCTTAGTTGCATCCATTTGCTCACCCTATATTTCTTACAGGGTACTCTGTAGGGAATGTTTAAAATAAGCTAACTTCTTACACTCCCAAAATACATGTTCGCAGATACCCCTTTCTTACCATCACACCTCCAACACAATGTCTGCTTGGGGTATAAAAATACCTATGCAAATGCTTGCAGGAAAGCATTCTAAACCCTCTGAACTTTGCTGCATACTTGGGAGTTGTACATATGTCCCCCAGTTATTCCCTTGTACATTACTTATCCAGTCTCTCTTCACAATCTTTCTAACTTCCTCGGATTGAATCTTATAGTTATCATGCAATATCTTATATGCCCTACTAAATATCCCTATTTTAAACTATAAACTCAACCAGAGCAGGTCTTTCCCTTAGAATTCCTCTATTCCTTTCTCTTTGCCTATACTCTGATATCGATATCTGGTAGAGTAGGGAAGGCAATCTCTAGCCTGCAGTCCAAATGTCTTCTGGGCCTCATCCCGTTCTATTACCTTTCCCTGTTTAGTTATTTCCTCCCAATACCTTCGTTCTTTGCCAGTTTTCTCCAGTAAATTCCAGCCCCCTTTGTCTATTCTCTGTATCCCTACTTACAGTCATATCTATCAACAAAATCTCATTTCTCCATTGTCATGTTGGCTTAGCTCTTAGAATATTTTCACCTGCTTTATGAATATAATATTGTTTCTCCCTTTTTAATTTCTCCATATCTTTTGGGTTTCTAATACCAAGACAGGAATGGACCCCATTTCTAAGTCAAAGTATGATTAAGGTTCATGAAATTAGTATTGTTTCAATCTTTGATGTCAGTCAGAATTGCTCTTCATAGCAACAGCAATGACTCCTTCTGCAATTCATACAGTGTTACATATATTGGTAACCTATCTAAATACAATTGCAGATTATTTTTTATAAGACCCGTTGCTCCTACTACTATTGGAACTGTCTGGATATCTTTTTTCCACATCGCTCTTATTTCTACCTGCAAATCCTGATATTTTATGACTTTGTGTCGCTCTGTACGCAAGACACTGTAGTCACTGGGTGTAGCAATTTCAATGATGAATACTGCTTTTGTCTTCTTTTCATGGAGCACTACATCTGGTTTTCTTGAGTCTATATTACATAATCGAAACTGCAAATAACAAAAACACCAAAACATCGACACAAAGATCGAGCCAGCAAAACTATAAACTGACACTTCAGCAAATCGCTTGGCCGACCAAAACCCAAACAAACTGTCAGACACTAAGAAAGTGGGGGGGCTTCACCCCAACACCCCCTGATGTGGGGGGGGGCTATAACCCCCAACTAAATATATCCACTCCGAGATCACTCTACAGTCGAGAAAAGGGCAAATTCCCGACAATGGCCAAGCAATTTTTTCCCCAGGAAAAAAATTCACCGAAATGGCCATTCGTAGTTTTAGTAGTTCGATCTTTGTGTCGGTGTTTTAGTATTCAGTTATTTGCAGTTTCGATTAGTTAATATAGACCCGGTTTTCTCACATCTATCTTTTGAACTGTTAGTAATGTGTGATCCCATGTGATGTAGACCATCATTTTTCTATGATGCTTTGTGGCTCATGTTTCCAGTGTTTTTCAGCTACTTCAATATTATAATGTTTCTCAATTCAGTATATAGTCATTCTGGCATTAGTATGTCACAACCAGCAACAAGGTGGGCAACTGTTTGTAATTCTGTTTTACAAAACCTATATTTACCCATTTCTCACGTTTAATGGACTTTGTAAACTAATGTGTATGTAGTCCACTATCTTTGGCTGCCAATATTAATGTTACATCTTTTGGTTTGAATTCGCCTATCCTTAACCATTCCTGCATTTGAGCCTGATCAACATGAGGTTGTTCCAGGAGTTTTCTATACTTGCAAATATTTATGCATTTTCCACATTTCTTGCCTTCTCATCTGATCCTTCACATTATATTCTTTCTTTTGCTTTTTGGCACATTCATTTGCTGCCCGATTTTTATCTACTTCTGGTTTTATTTTCATTCCCACTTGACTTCTGCTAGACTAAGAAGGTAAGTCATTTTGGATTTATTCTCCTCATGTTTCAAAACTTTCACTATATTTGGGTTTTGTGAGGTCAGCAGATATGTATGCAGTCCCACAATTGCAGATCTATATGTATAATCAGTTTCAAGTAGGTCCATACCTCCTTCGGAACGGGGTCTATATAATCTTGGTATGCACCGATTTTTATAAATCATCTGATGAGCATGAAACATCCTTCTTTTCTTCCTGTATAATCTGTCCAACACCTTACAGTGCCAGTAAATCACTCCAAAACTAAGTTAGGACAGGAAGAGCAAATAGGTTTATAGCTTGAACTTTGTTCCCACAGGTTTATAGCTTGAACTTTGTTCCCACATATCAAAGCTGTTTTCAGGATTCATTTAAGTCTTCTAAAATATTCCTTGCTTAAATTTATTTGCATTTTTTTATGTTTTATTGTTGATCCTTCATCAACCTCTAAATATTTATACACTTGTTTTTGCTCAAGTTCTTTTATATCTCATTCTTGTCCCAAACAGATGTTTTTTTTTTTAGTGTTGCAGCTTTCTGTCTTTAAAGGTTGCTTTTTCACATTTATCAAGACCAAATGACATTCTTATATCATCTGAAAAAGTTTTGACTACTTGCAGTTGTACTTTCTGTTCCCCATCTGATAAGCTATACAGTTTTAAATCATTGACAAAAAGGACATGAGAAGTCTTTACATTTTGTTGCTTTCTGGGAGCCAAATTATACCCACACCCTAATCTGTTATGCAGACAGCTTAGTGGGTTAAGGAAAAGGCAAAACAGCAGTAGTTACAGAGAGTCACCCTGGAATATCCCACTTTGGATTTTTATCTCTGGAATAATAATTTGTCCTTTATCATGGCTTAACTGCAAAGTGGTTTGCCACGGTTTCATAGTCACTGTGATGTAGTTTGTCAGTGTAGGGTGTATCTTATACATTTTTAAGCAGTCTTTTATTCATAAATGTGGGATACTGTCAAATGCTTTTTTGTAGTCAGTCCATGCCATACTTGGATTCTTCCCCTTTTTACAGTTCTCCACTATGACTTTATTCAACAACAAATGATCCTTTGTTCCATATGACTTTCTTTTATTGCCCTTTTGTTCTATTGCCATAATTGAGTTTTCTTCTAAATGACTATAAACTCTGCTGGCATCAATTCTAGTGTATATGCTGGTGGAAGGCAAGTTATTGGTCTATAATTTTTAGAGTAGCTTGCAGGGTCACTCTTAAGTCCGAACATTGTTTTTCCTATTAGCCAGGCTGGTGTCTGTTTGGGGTGCACATATAAATAGTTTTTACTCATGGCTAAATCTTCATGCAAATATGTTAATACTTTTAACCAGAAGTTAGGTACTGCATCTAGGCCTGGGGGTTTCCAAGTAGATGCTTTTCTTAATTTTGTTTCAATCACTCTGGCTGTTACTTCATACCATTTCATATCGTGTACCTTTGAACATTTTATTCTTTCTTTTACTTCTTCTGTCCATTTAGCATCTTTGTTATATTCCACAGGATCTCCATAAATACTTCTCCACAATGTATCTATTTCCTCTTTGTTGGTGGTCTTTCAATTCCTTTTACTTTGTTTCCAAATTATCTATAAAACTTTCTGGGTCATCAATAAATTGCTTATTTTGTACTTTTCCTGTATATTTACCTGTGTATCTTCTAAGTTTTTCTGCCTGTGCTGATATTTTTAGCTTATTTGTGGTAGTGCATGATAAATCCTGAGCCGTTATAATATTGCGCATTGCTTTTATCACGTCTATCTTTCTGAATATTTTTGTTGATCTGTTCCCTCTGCTATACTCTTCTAACAGTGACACTTCTTGTCTTAACTGCTTTATATGGAAGGTGCAGTAGTGCAGTGGTTGCATTGTTGCCTCACAGCAAGAGACTCTCTGGTTCGATTCTCAGCTGG
Organism: Protopterus annectens; assembly: GCF_019279795.1. Lineage (NCBI taxonomy): Eukaryota > Metazoa > Chordata > Ceratodontiformes > Protopteridae > Protopterus > Protopterus annectens. The sequence continues at coordinate 174,009,167 of NC_056734.1, forward strand.
GGTGCCTCCTGTTTGGAGTCTGCATGTCCTCCCTGTGTTTGTGTGGGTTTTTTTCAGGTGCCCCAGTTTCCTCCCACATTACAAAGACATGCATTTGGAGCATTTCTCCCCAGGCATCTCCTGAAAATTTGCTTTGTTCCAAGTCGGACTTTCCCAGTAAACAAATGTTAAGTAAATAAATTATAGTTCTCTGTTTTATACTTTCATGATGGCATTCAATTTCTTCCTTTTCTTTCTCTTACTACCCTGTGTTCTTGTGGTAGAGTTTTATATGTTATTAATTTAGCTACACACTAATATATCCTGTTTACTTCTGTTATATTGCATGGCTCTCTATGGACAATCCTAATTACTGTGTACATTTGTTTTATCAAACTTGTAACTTTGAGTTTTATTGAAAATGTGATGACCGTGCCCTGCCCCAGCAAGCAAGGAGCCTCAATCTTCACCACTAACACTAGGGAGGTCATCTCCTAGAAGAGAGGAAAGGATAACTAATACACACAGTAAAGTACAATTTCCCTTACGTGCACACAGAGATCACAGTCAGTCTAGGGCTGGTTGCTCCCTTGCTCACCAGGTCCACAATCAGACTCCCCACTGGCACAGCTACAGGGCCCAGGTCTCAGACTAGCTGGGCAAGCTAGAACCTCCAGTACCTCCTCTGCCCAACCAGTGCTTCATGTCCCTGCCAAATAGCTGACACAACACACTTTGAGATAAGTATTTATACAACTTCACAGATACTCCTGGGAAAGGCTGACACAGATTCTCCCAGCTGTGCCCCTTTACCAAAACCATACGGTAGTAATCCCAGCCACTACCCAGCTAATAATACCAGCTAATAAAAGACCCTTAAAAGGCTGTCCAATTATTACTGTGCAATATTATAATCCAATGGTAGTATCACTAACAATCAAGGCTTACTTTAGAGTGGCCTATTACAATAATCTCTATAAATATGCAATGTACTCTAGAGCTTAATTCTACACAAAGCAGCCACAGGTAGAAGGCTTTAAAAATATTTAATAATAAATAATTAAAACACAAGACAAAACTACTACACCACATAGATAACTAAGAGTGCAGAGATCACACAGAAACTTAAAATAATACAGTAGGACAGGTCTAATTTCAAAGAAAAATACCTAATTAATATTTACTAGCTTTAACTATTCCTACAAGCAATCTAAAACTTACATGTGAGCATAAGGCAGAGTGCTGGTAAGTTGGATATCCAAAGTCAAAATGCTTGCAGTCTTTTGTGAGAAACAGTATTTAAACATTACTAACAAACATGTTTCTAAGGCCCTCCTAAATTACATCATTTTTGACACTTAGATTTTCCCAGTTTTCTTATTGCATCATCTTTACACCTGGTCTGAGTTCTCAGGCCACAAACTGCATTATTTAGCAATCTAACACCTGCTCGAACTTACAACAATACAAGGCATTTCACATGTATATTCTAACAGAAACTAGAGCAATAAAGCACATTCCACATCTAAATTCTAGTCATAAACTTTAGCCTTAAAACAATGGGCATGAAACCTTCATCCAGCCACACTGGAGCCGAACTGTAAAACATTAAAGAGATTCATAAGATCTTTTCAACTTAAAAAGCCACATTTGAAATACTTGGCTTGGTTTTCCTTACAGCAGATGACAATGTTGCAACAATCTTGAAGTTCCCATTTTACAGTGTTTTCTTACACTTAAAAACACAAGCTTGCATTTTACAATTATTTATATATTTGATAGAATTATGTATCAAATTCTATTTGACTAGGCTGGCAGCCTTCGCCCATCTCTCCCCAGTCGTCACATCTCTCCCCGCCAGGGAACTCAAGCAAGTTTTTCAAGTGCCCCTTGAGAAACATCACTTGTGAGTGTCAGGTCCATCTGGGTGTACCTCACCCCATTCCCTGTCTTGAAAGCACATCTGCATTGGCATTGAAACCCCCGCTGCGGTGCTGCACTGACATATCATATGCTTGCAACCCCAGACTCCATCTTAGCAACTTGGCATTTTGCTGACTGGCTCTGTTTAACCATGTTAGAGGGTTGTGATCTGTCATCACAATGAATTTTCTTCCATACAGATAAGGCTGAAATGTTTGTAGTGCCCACACTATGGCTAGACATTCCTTTTCTACCGCTGCATAGCATTCCTCCCTGGGTTGGAGCCTACGACTGAGATAAATCACTGGGTGCTCTTCTCCCCCTGAAGAAATCTGGCTAAGTACAGCCCCCACCCCACAGTTTGAAGCATCCACCTGCACAACAAAGTCTTTGCTGTAGTCTGGACTGGCTAACATAAGGGGTCCTCCCAAAGTTTCCTTAAGCTTCTGAAATTCCTGCTCACATGCTGGGGTCCACACTACCTTATCTGGTCTGTTCTTCCTTGTCAGGTCTGTGAGGGGAGCAGCTATGGTACTATAATTGGGAATGAACTTTCTGTGGTACCCTGCTGTCCCTAAGAATGCCCTCACCTGCTTTTTGGTAACAGGTGCAGGCCATGCTTGAATAGCTTCCACTTTGGCAGGTTCTGGCCTTATCTTACAACTCCCCACTCTATGTCCTAGGTAGGAGACCTCTGCCATTCCCACCTGACATTTGCTCGGCTTAATGGTCAACCTTGACCTCTGTAGTCTGCCCAGCACCTCCCTGACATGCTGAAGGTGCTTTTTCCAGGAATGGTTGTAGATGGCAATATCATCATGTAAGCAAGGGAAACCCTCCTGCTAAGATATGATCTACCAGCCTCTGGAAAGTCACTGGGGCATTCTTCATCCCAGAGGGAATCTTTTGTGAGCTCATACAAGCCAAAAGGAGTCACAAAGGCTGACTTCTGTCTAGCACTGCGAGTCAAGGGCACCTGCCAGTAACCTTTGGCAAGATCAATGGTTGTAAGATACTTAGCCCCACCCACCTACTCTAGGGTGTCATCTGTCCTAGGCATGGGGTAAGCATCTGACTCTGTGACTATTTAATTTTCTGTAATCCACACAGAACCTGGTGCTGCCATCCTTTGGCACCAGTACCACTGGTGTGGCCCAGGGACTGTTGGACTCTTGAATCACCCCTAGTTCCAACATCTCCTGTACGTCCTCCCTCAGAGTCTGTTTGACTCTCTCAGGCACCCTATAAGGGGCCTGCCTGATGGGCCTTTGGGGTCCTGTATCCACCTGGTGCTGCACCAGGTGGATGCTCCTTGGTTTCCCGGGGAACATGCCCCCAAACTCCTGCAACACTGCTCGGATTTCTCAAATCTGGGTAGGAGATAGCTGCTGGGACATTGCTACCCCTTCCACCGAGGTGTCAGCCCGAGCCTCACTGAGGAGATCAGTCAAAAGATCACTCTCAGATGACTCCTGCAATCCACTGCAAATGCTTAGCACAAGGGCCTCCCTATCATGGTAAGGGTTCATCATGTTAACGTGGTACAATTTTGTGCCCCTGCCGTCTGCCTAGCACTTCCACAATGTAGTTAACATCACTTACCTTTCTTACCACCTTGTAGGGTCCCTCCCAAGCTGCCTGCAACTTGCTGTGTCTGACAGGAATGAGAACCATCACCTGCTGCCCTACAGCATACTCTCTAGCTCGAGCATTCCTGTCATACCACACCTTTTTCTGTTGTTGGGCTTCTGCCAGGTTCTCCTGGGCCAGGCCCATGAGTTCCCTCAGCCTTGTCCTGAGGTTCAGGACATATGCCACAACGGACTCCTTGTGAGACTCACACTCACTTTCCCACTCATCTCAAATTAAATCTAGGAGGTCCCCTCACCCTATACCCATATAGCAACTCAAAGGGTCAAAAACCTGTGGACTCCTGGGGAACTTTTCTGTAAGCAAACAGATGGGGCAATTATTTGTCCCACTCCCTCTTAAACTGATCTGCAAATGCCTGTAGCATGGACTTGATTGTAGAGTTTAACCTCTCAAGAAGACCATTAGTCTGGGGATGGTATGGGGTGGTCTACATGTGCTTCACCCCACAGGACTTCCACAGACAAGCCAGCAGGTCTGACATAAAATTGGCACCTCTGTCAGACAGTATTTCCTTTGGGAAACCTACCCTGCTAAAACTCTCTAGCAAAGCATTTGCCACCTTATCTGTCTCAATGCAGGACAAAGCCACTGCCTCAGGGTATCAGGTAGCATCATCTACAATCACTAGGATATACGTTTTCCCTGTGGTACTTGGGGTACTCATAGGACCCACAATATCCACAGCTACCCTCTGAAATGGCTCCTCAATCACAGGAAAAAGGCATCAAAGGAGCTCTCACCTTGTCGCCTGCCTTGCCTACCTTTTAGCACTGCTCAAAGGTCTTGCAGTACCCTGTTACATCTCTGGAAATTCCAGGCCAATAGAAGTTTTGCATAATACGCCTCTTTGTACATTTTATGCCCATATGACCTGCAAAGGGAATATCATGGGCTATGGCTAGAAGCTCCAGAAGGTAAGCTCTGGGCACTACCAACTGCTGTACTCTCTCACCTTCTAGCCATCCCTCAGGAGTCCACTCTCTGTACAGTAACCCTTTGTTCCAGTATACAGATTCCGCCTTCCCTTGAGAATCAGGTGCCTCCCTAGCTTCCTGCCTCAGGCCTTACAATGGAGGGTCTCAGAGCTGAGCCAGTCTCAAGTCTCTCCTGGTAACCCTTCCCAGCTCCCCTTTTTCAAGACGTCTGGCATCCTCTGACAGTGGTGCCTCACTGGCAGTCTGGGTATTACTACCCACCTCTACCTTTCAGTTACCCTGTCCAAGGGTACATCAGTACCCACAAACAGCTGTGGCTCACATTCAGTCTCACTGCTACAGCGTAGCTCACTCCCTGAAGTAACCACCTCAGCAGTCCTGGCTGCAAGTATGCAGTCTGTCCGAGTCTCCCCCAGGCTACCATTCCCACATGCTTTTCTCCTAGCCTCACTGCATGTAACTGCATAAGTACATAGTACTGCTTCATCCAAATCCTTCCCTCTTAGGACATCTGCAGGATGGTAGCTCCATACCCCTATTGTCTCAAGACAACCTACTATTGGCATTTTGTCTTTACCACTTACTGGCTCCCTCACCTTTGGTTCCCCACCTTGCCTCCGTGGACATCTGTATGCCACATGGCCCCACTGGTTGTATTCAAAACATTTCACCCTAGGTCCTGGACATGTACCTAGACTAGTAGCTTCCCCTGCTACTGGCGGATTCTGTTTGGGCAGTCTGCGCTGCCCACCATGGGTTCCTTTAGTCCCATGAGCAGTACTGGGGATCTCTTTCCTGTGCAGGGCTGCCTTGCTTACTAGGTACAGGTCTACCTTCTTCACCAACTCCTCTGAAGTAGCACACTGTATCAGCTAACCAGATCTTCCTGTCCTCAGGCAAAGTGCTAAGGGCTTGTTCCCTTACAAAAAGGTCTGCCAGCCCTTCAAAAGTGGTGACCTGACATCCACTCACCCAACTATGAAAATAAGTCCTCAGTTCAGCAACATATTCACATACACTTTCATCTGCCTTGCGTCTATGCTCATGAAAGTTTTTCCTATACATTTTAGGTGTTAGCTTAAAACATTCTAATAAATGTATTTTTATAGCAGTATAATCAAAAGTCAGTATCATGCATTTTTGCTAAAGAAGTTACAGCTTTACCATGGAGTAAAGGGGTAAGGAACCGTATCCAGAGCCCTTGGTCAACTTCATACTGTTTACATACCCGCTCAAAACATATGAATGAAGCTATCAAAATTATCCCCCTCTTTAAACTGTGGAAGAAATTTACTTGACCTTTTGTGCTTCTGGGGTCCGCTTACTCCCTTCACCACTACCTCCATGACTCTGGTGAAGAGTTAGCATTTCCCTCTCATGCCTCCTCTGCTGTTCATTTTCCTCAGCTTGTAGACTCATTTTCTCAGCTGCTTCTAGTTCCATGTGACTGGCCTTCAACTCAAGTCTCTCTAGCTCCAGCTGGATTTTCAAGCCCACTGCAGAAAGGCTGAGCTGTCCATTCTCCGAGGATATTGCATCTCCACAGTCAGTCTGATTGTCCTCCAGGCTGCTGTTTTCTGATGCAGCTGTAACCAGGTCTGCCTTAGTTAGGTTTCCATGCACCAGTCCCCTAGCCTGGCACATCTCCGCCAGCTGGCTCCTTGTCAGCTTTCCATACTCTTCTGCTGACATGTTGCCTGCTCACCCTAACACTAAGCTAACAAAAGAAATAAAACAATTGTGAGCTGAACTCTGAGTATACACTGTGTAGCTGTTTTAAAGTACAAAACACTTTTAGAGATCACTGTACATAAACTACAGGAATTTGCTCTACCCACACCACTACAAGCCAATTAGTATGTGAAGTAGATCCCACCACTGCCATCACTTGTGACGACCATGTCCTGGCCCAGCAATCAAGGAGCCTCAATCCTCACCACTAACACCAGGGAGGTCATCTCCTAGATGAGAGGAAAGGATAGCTAATACGCAGAGTAAAGTACAATTTCCCTTAACTGCACACAGAGATCACAGTCAGTCTGGGGCTGGTTGCTCCCTTGCTCACCAGGTCCCCAATAAGACTCCCCACTGGCACAGCTATAGGGTCCAGGTCTCAGCCTAGCTGGGAACGCTAGAATGTCCAGTACCCTCTCTGTCCACCCAGTGCTTCGTGTCCCTGCCAAGTAGCTGACACAACACACGCACACTTTGAGATAAGTATTTATACAACTTCAGACACTCCTGGGAAAGGCAGACAGATTCTCCAACTGTGCCCCTTTACCCAGACCATATGGTAGTAATCCCTGCCACCACCCAGCTAATAATATCAGCTAATAAAAGTCCCTTAAAAGGGTGTCCAATTATTGCTGTGCAATATTATAATCCAATGGTAGTATGACTAACAGTCAAGGCTTACTTTAGAGTGGCCTATTACAATAACCTCTATAAATATATAATGAGTTCATCTCTACACAAAGCAGCAACAGGTAGAAGGTTTTAAAAATATTTAATAATAAATAATTAAAACACAAGACAAAACTACTACACCACACAGATAACTAAGAGTGCAGAGATCACACAGAAACTTAAAATAATACAGTAGGACAGGTCTAATTTCAAAGAAAAATACCTAATTAATCTTTACTAGCTTTAACTATTCCTACATGAAATCACAGTGCTAAAACTTACATGTGAGCATAAGGCAGAGTGCTGGTAAGTTGGATATCCAAAGTCAAAATGCTTGCAGTCTCTTGTGAGAAACAGTATTTAAACATTACTAACAAACATATTTCTAAGGCCCTCCTAAATTACATCATTTTTGACACTAGGTTTTCCCAGTATTCTTATTGCATCATTTTAACACCTGGTCTGAGTTCTCAGGCCACAAACTGCATTATTTAGCAATCTAACACCTGCTCGAACTTACAACAATACAAGGCATTTCACATGTATATTCTAACAGAAACTAGAGCAATAAAGCACCTTCCACATCTAAATTCTAGTCAAAGTTTAGCCTTAAAACAATGGGCATGAAACCTTCATCCAGTCGTACTGGAGCCGAATTGTAAAACATTAGAAATATTCATAAGATCTTTTCAACTTAAAAAGCCACATTTGAAATACTTGGCTTGGTTTTCCTTACAGCAGATGACAATGTTGCAACAATCTTGAAATTCCCATTTTACAGTGTTTTCTTACATTTAAAAGCACAAGCCTCCATTTTACATTTATTTATACAGTTGATAGAATTATGTATCAAATTCTATTTGACTAGGCTGGCAGTTTTCACCCATCTCTCCCCAATCGTCACAGACCTTCTGCAGTCTATTTCTTCCATTGATCTTAATATGTCTATGTATCTCTATTAAATCAAGCAACTATTCTCTTAGCTCATTTTCTTCTAAATTAAGAGCACATTTTTTGTTCTCCATTTTCAGTGGGCATTCTATAGAAAGTGCTATAGCATCTTCCTGTGGCAAATTCTCTTCAATTTCATTCTGTGTCATCCATTGCTCTGTCATATAGGAACTCACTAATCTATCACTCCTCATCATTGACTGTGTCAGAGTTCCCACAGTTTGTTCCTTCCCTTGCTGTCCAGCTTCAAGTGAATGTTTATACTGGTTTCCTGTGGAAGGCTCCAAAACATCTTCATATGGCAACTGATCAAGTGCTTCCCATTCCACTGATTTCTCCTTAATTTGGATGTCTATTGCTCTATCCTGCTGTAGTGGTTCCGGAATTAGATTTTCTACACTGAATCCTTCACTTTGCAGGTACTCCATAACCTCAGTTTCTATTTCTTTAACTTCTCCATTACTAATCTTTTCTACTTTTCTTCTTTCTTTTCTTATTTTTTGTATTGTAAAGTTTTCCATGTCCAGATTTAATTTTCCTGTATTTCTCTTCAAATTTCTTTGGTGCTGTTCTTTTTGTATTGCTTGACTTTGCTTTTTCTTTGCATAAATATTACACCATATTAAATCTCTTTTTTCCTCATGTCCATATTTCTTCAGAGGTCTCCTGCTCTTCCTGTTTTTCTTTACTTTGGGGACTTGGTCCATCATGCTGTGATGTAACTCATGTTAGACCTTCTACACCAAATCCTTCACTTCACAGGCAGTCCATAACTTCGACTTCTATTTTACTAATATTCTTTTCTACATTCCCTCTTTGTGATATTTTTTATTGTGAAATTTTCCATAACTGGATGCCTTTGCCTGTATTTCTCTTTGAATATCTTTGGAGCTGCCTTTTTTGTATTAATTAATTTGGCTTTTGACTTTGCATAAATATTGCACCATATCAAATCTCTCTCTTTCCCATGTCCAGATTTCTTTTTTATAAGAAATGCAATCGGAGGGTTATGCTGCTCAACACTATAAGTCTAACTTTCAAGATGCACTTGCTCAAAGCACTCCTCAAAATGGAGATCATCAACATTTGGGCTGTAATGGAGACCTGGTTTAAAGTGGCAGAAAGCACCCCTGCGCTACCAGGCTATAACTCATTCCACACCTTTCGGCCCCAAAATATGGACTGAAGCTCTAAAGGCAATGGTGTCTCCATATTCATCAAGGATATGCACACCGCCAGACTAGTAGCCCAGCATAACGCATCTGAGATACTTCAGGTACAACTAACATTTGCTAAGATGGTGATCCAGGTCATATCCTGCTATATGTCCCCAACCATGTCCCTAGACTCTCATTCAACATTCCTAAGCACCCTGGAATCTATCAAGGTCCAACCCAACACTCTCATACTAGGAGACTTTAACTACCCCTCCATCAACTGGGAAAACTACTCAAGCACCAATACACTGGCCCAATGATTCCTGGAATTCATCAATTCCAATGCCCTGGACCAGCTCATTCTGACCCCCATTAGAAAAAGCAATATCCTTGAACTGGTTATTACTAACATGGGTGACCGTTACTCTATACCAATAGACAATCCCTCCCTCGTCAGATCAGACCATAAACTAATCACATGGAAATCTACATCTCACCCACACACCCCACAAAGGTAACCGCCTTGAAAAACTTCTCCAAAGCTGACTTTGGGCTTCTAAATACAGAGGTGGCCAACTTCACACCACCCATGCCAATGGAAAATAGCTCCATGACTGCCGAATCATACACCGATGCACTCTACAAACATGTACATAAATGCATGGAACTAGCCATACCCAACAGAACAAAGATGCTATCCTCCAAAAACCAGGAAGCCAATCTGGTGGTCCCCTGCCATTAATAAACTCTACAACAGAAGGAAGAAACTGTTGCAAAAAAAGGTGAAGTCCGAAGACTGAAAAAACTCCCTCATTAGCCTCAACAAAAAGTTGAGATCCCTCATCAAATCCTCCAAAGCAAGCTATGAAGGCAGAATTGCAGCAGACACTAAAAGCAATTACAAAGCCTTCTATAGTTATATCAAGAACCTCTATGGCAATACCCAGATTTGCTCTGAGTTACTGCACAATGGTACCTCCTATACTGAGCCAACATACTGGCCAACAGATTCAGTGCCAACTTTACCCCTCTCTCCCTTCTAAAAGACCAATCATAATACCAGAAGAATGCCAGGCACCCAGCATTACTGCTGCACAGGTTAAAGCTGCATTGCCCAAGGCCAAGAATACAGCTTCCATGGGACCTGATAATATCCCTGGCTGTGTTCTACATGAACTACAAAGTGAACTGGCACCACAATTGTGTGTCCTGCTCAGTCACAGCCTCACCTCAGGCTTTGCCCCTACCGAATGGCACCCTGCTACAGTCATCCCTCTCTATAAAGGGGGAGTATCACCTCATTAGCCTAATGAGTCTGATATGTAAAGCTATGGAGGGCATCATCATGGAGCTGATTAACAAAGATATAGGAAATCTCCAAACTCAGACCCCACGCAATTTGACTTTGTGAAAGGGAGATCATGTCTGCTTAACCTGGTTGACTTCTTTGAGTCAGTCACCAGGGCTGTGGATGAAGGTAAGGCAGTGCATACAGCCTACCTCGATCTGGCCAAGGCCTTTGATACCATTCCTCACTTGGGAATTATTGATAAACTCACCAAACTAGGCATCAACGCCTATATCATGGGTTCCTATTAAATGATCAAAGACGCATTCTTTCGAATGCATCTTGATCGAACTTGAAAGCACAAATAGGCAAAATAGCAAAACAGCATATAAGCAAATTCTTTCCCTAGGAAAGAAAACGCTCAGTCACTTCCATTACTTTGCCGTTTTCATGACTGTAGTGCGATCTCAAGAGTTGGTATATTTAAGTAGGGGGGGTGGGTGGGGGCACAACCCTCCACACTGGGAGGTGAGGTGGGCAAAGCCCCCCACTTTATATAATGTTTAACATTTTTTTTGTGGAACAGTGATTTTTTTTTTCCCCTTTGAAAAAAATGGCTGTTCAAAGCATTCGAGATTGTAAGCTTTCACTCACATGGGTTCGATAAATCATCATTCTCTTTTTTAAGCATTCAGTGATTTAACATAGACCCAGTATCACTAAGTGGATTGCAAATTGGCTCACAGATAGAACACACAGTGTGAAAGTAGCGAACTCCAAGTCAGACTGCTGACCAGTCGTGAGTGGAGTCCCACAGGGATCGGTCCTGGGTCCTCTCCTGTCCGGCATCAACTTCTCAGAAGTCCAGGCCAACACAAAGTGAGTCTGGCTGACCAAGTTCGCAGATGACTGCAAGCTGGGAGCCATTATTAACTTACTAAGTGATGCAGACATCCTAGGCCTCACTAAAACCAATGACTGATGTCAAAATCATGGCCTTAAGCTTAATGCCAAAAAATGCACGGTCATCCCCTTTTGATAAAAACTCATTTCCCACTAGTTACCATTTCAATAGGAGCCTACTGAACATAGAAGATGTTATAGATCTGGGGATGCAGGTTGACAGCAATCTCTCCTTCGACCACCACATTGCCACTGTGGTCAGAAAGTCCTTCTATGTGGCACATCTCATTACCAAGGGTTTTGCATCCAGAAAGAAAGAGGTCATTGTCTCTTTCTACTCTTCCCTCATTAGACCAATCATAGAGTATAATGCCCCATTTGGCATGTACCTCACTAGACACCTCAACAGCTGGAGTGGCCTTATAAGTACCTCATGAAGAGGATCCTAGGCATTAAACATGTCCTACATGGGCAGACTCAAAAGACTTCAGCTATTCTCTGTCTCATATCACCAACTTAGAGGTGATCTCTGCTTGACTTACAAAGCCATGTCTGACCCAGCTTTGTTAGAAATGCTACATCTAAAGAAATCCCAATCCCTCTGCAACACATGCTCCACAGATCTCATCCTCATTACCACAATCAACAGAACATGCTGGAGGGACAGGTTCCTCACCCAGAGACTGCCCCTGCTCTGGAAATGACTTGCCAAGAAGAGCACCTTGCTGTCCCTCTTCAAGAGGAATCTTGATGAGTGGATGGGTAATAGAAAGTTCTCCCCAGGGATCACTCTAGTGGCTCTACTTGATAGAGGCACTGGGAACTAACATCGGGCGGCATGATGCCAGGGCACTTCTATGCACCAGGCTTGTAAAGGCTCCAGGGCCATTAGCCTACTACACACCTATGAAAATCTCTAGGTTTTGTTGTTTATATTTTCACACTTCCTCAGATGCTTCCTTTTCCAAACTTACCAAAGTTTCTTGGTCTATATAATGTTTTTCACAAATCTGTTGTATTAATGAACACAAATTTTTATTTGAAGCTTTTGACAGTTTTTCTTGTGGACGTATTTTTTCCTCTAATTTCTCTCTTAATCGTTTTGTATATCTTGTGTCTGGAAATTCTGGGTTTTTTGCTTAAGAGTAACAATACATAAATTCTTTAACCTCAATAATCCACTCTATTGTTTTTATGGCTCTTCTTTGGCCTATTAGTTTTTGTGATTTTTGTGAACTACTTCCTTCCACTACATGGGGGCCATCCTCCCCCCCCACTGGGCCTGGCCCCATTGCAGGAATGTTTCCGTATTTTGAGGATTCTATATTTTCATTTTTTCAAGTCCTGGCACCCATGCATGTACCAGGACTGGACACTTATCCTTGGTAAACCTAGGTCAATTTCTTGGTAGACCTACTTCTGTCCAGGATATATGCTATATAAAATACAGTCATGTCATCTTGGTGAGATTTTGTGAAAAACAGGGTCCACCTCATGCAGGTACTCACCAAGACTTAAGGATGAATTCAGTTTCAACAATACTACACTCCTTTGCTTGCTGACTTATCATCTGACCATTTGGACCCCATATTCTGTATGGCTGTTATTACTGTACTTAAGGATCTGTATCCAAAATCCCATACTCATCCCTTTCCACTTTGAATTATAACATTCTGCTTGCATTACGCATATTAGCCTTACCCGTGTAGCTGTAAAAATATCTCTTCAAATCAGGTAATCCTACACCACCTTGTTCTATTGGAAGGAACAAATTATCCCATTTAACTATTGCCCTCTTCCCCTCCCAGATAAATTCCTTCAGTTATTTTATTATTGTCCTTAATTGCTCTGGATGATAAAAAAATTTGCTTGACCTATTTACAAAACTACAGGGACAAAAATATTTTCACTGCTTGCATCTTCCCATCCATAAACAAGAGCTTCTAGTTTCTCGGGGTTTTTTTTATATATATTTTTGTTTACTTTCTTCCATATAGCCTTAGCTGCCATAAAATAAGTCTTTTAATCCATATTCCTAAATACTTCATATTATATAGTGTCCCCATAAATGTAGGGTTGCCTACGTTGTTGTGATAAGAGTTTTTGTACTTTGAAATTATTATCAAAAAAGTCATTCAACAGCAATCTTTCTAAACTCATAGATATTATCCAGATGCTCCCTTATTTTCTCTTTAGTGCTCTGAAGTTATGCCTCTTCTGATTCTGTGAGATTCCCCTAATCCTGCCATTCTTAACCTTTGCTAGCCCCTCTAAATAACTCAAATTACTTCTTAACCACATATTTCTCTTTTACTTTTACCATCTTTTTAAATTTCATTTGCATTTTTATCTTAGTTTTTATTGGTGCATGCTCTGAAATAATTTATTGGATGTGTCTGAAAGCTTACAATTAAACACATATATTTCTGTGAGATGTAGTTTCTAATTTAGCCCAGTTATTATACCTTGGGGAATGATATGTAAATTCTCAGAGGTCAGAGTTCCATTGTGTATACCTGTAAGGCCATTTATGTTCCAAGATAACATGGATACATTAGCAAACATTATAAGAAGTAATTGTTCCCACCTATTATACATGACAGTTTTTATTTTATGAATGTGTATTTCCAACATGTTCAGTCACAAGCTAATGTTTGGCAAGCTGAAATGTTATACATTTGTTTCTTCGAATCTCCATATGAACCTAGGTCACATTTTTCAAGGATTTTTTGTTTTAAAGAGGCCCCTCAGACAAAAACTAAATATATTTTCACAATACTGCCATAATCTATTAACTTGCAACAAACAGGCAAATCTATGTACTGTACATCTTCACAAAATTAGGTTTAACCATGCAGATAGAAAAACAAATGACCCAACTCAACAGCTGCACCCACAGGCATTACCTAATCTAAAAGTAAGGCTACTCATGTTGCAGCCTATGCTCATATTTACACAGATTGTTGTCTGTTCTTTTCTTATACCCATTCCCCTTCTATATATAAAAAAAACTTGTATAGTTTCAGAAAACTAAGCATTATCTATCAAAATACACAAGGGGATATATCCTCCACCTCTGCGCCCCATAGTGTCTGGGAAGCTTTGGGTCACTGAGAATGCTTCCCATTTTGTACAATCAAAATTAGGCCCCTTAGTTGGCAGTATACCCACAATATTGAAAAATTCTTTCAATTTATTGACGGATCTGAAGGATGCCTTATTGCTTAAAGATCTGAAGCATGACACCTTGATGGTTACTTTGGACATAAAAAGTTTATTCACTAGTATACCTAATGAGTTTGGAATGGATGCTGTGAGGAGTTGTCTGATTGAACTCAGTAGTATGGCAAATGATGATCAGATGACGGTGTGTACCCTTTTGGATGTAGTATTGAATAATAATATTTTTCTGTTTCAGGATAGAATATATAGGCAGACATGGGGGGTTGCCATGGGCACCCCATGTGCCAATGCCTATGCTAACCTGGCAGTATATCAATGGGAAAAGATGTTCATCTTCAATGACGAAAGATATAAAAACAATGTGATCTTATACAGACGTTTTGTAGATGACATTCTTCTTTTTTGGAATGGAGATGTCAAATCATTAGATAGTTTTGTTGACTTTATGGGTTCAACAACCTCTTTCTTGGAGTTTACGTATGAATGCTCTACCAGCAGAGTTGACTTCCTTGATGTCACCATTAACAAAGATGACGAGTGTGTTATCACAACGTCACTTTTTAGGAAATCCTGCTGGAGAAATGGCATTCTCCACTTTGAGAGTATGCATCCTAGACATGTTTTCCCAAATGTGGTCAAAAATCAAATGGATAGGATAGCTAGGTTATGCAGTAGGCCAGAGGACATGAGTCATCAGATGAATTTCCAGGAAAGTTGTCTTATTGATAGGGGATATCCAGCTCAGTTGGTGTCTAATTTAAGAAACAATGTTCCTGTTACAACTGGGTCTACACGAAAGAAATGGTGTTATGTTGGTACACCAAGAGGTGATAAAAAGAAAATACAGTATGACATTAAGTATACCAGTGATATAGGGTATATAGAGAACATCATTAGAAACAATTGGAAGTTGC
This sequence comes from Protopterus annectens, assembly GCF_019279795.1. NCBI lineage: Eukaryota > Metazoa > Chordata > Ceratodontiformes > Protopteridae > Protopterus > Protopterus annectens. The sequence continues at coordinate 174,024,459 of NC_056734.1, forward strand.
TAAATATGGACAAGGATTTGTCTGAAATAGTAGGTGATAGGCCAAGTTTCAGATATAATAACTGTCTGAATCTGAAGAGACTACTATGTAAGGAGAAGGTGGAGATCAAACCCATTGACATCAGGGTTAACTATAGACAAGGCACCTTTCCATGTAGGAAATGTTGTGTGTGTAAATACATTTCCGGTGTTCAGAGACTTGAACTTGCAAATATAGGCATAGTGTTGGAACCAAAGTTCTATGCGACATGTGATACGGCCAATGTTATTTATTTAGCTCTATGTGAACCCTGTGGGGCCTACTATATGGGCATGACCACGCGTCGGTTCAAGGACCAAATTTATAATCACGTGTATGACATCAGGAAAGGAAATATCACCAATGTGTTGGCCATACACTGCCAACAGTTTCCGTCACATGTTTTTAAGTTTAGGGTTCTGCAGCAGCTGCATCATAATAGGAGAGAAGGGGATATGGTGGGTGCCCTTGAGTTGAGTGAGTTGAAGTGGATACTTAACCTTAGGGCGCACATGGAACCAGGCTTGAATTCAGCCATAAGTATTAAGCCTGCCCTACTGGGTAATATATGAAGTCACTTTAATAATATCAGTTTTTGAGTATACCTAATGATGTTACCTAGTTTGTAATGAGCAGGCTTAGATATTTGTGTAAGGTTTTTATTTTTATTTTAATCGATGTACCTCAATTGTAGTTCTGTGTTTGTATGTGTAGCTCAAATTGTTCTATATGTATCTATATGTGCTGGATCCTGATTCATTAGGAATCCATATAGAATTAGGTCGCTATTTTATTATTGTTTTTATGCACTTTGTATTTTAAATATATAGAGATAGTAGAGTCTGTAATTTATATTACAATGAATGTGTATGTGTAATTAAATGTACGTTTTTACAGCGTTTGTTGAAATAGTATAGATGGTTCAGAAATCTGGCCGTCTCTTTAAATGCTGATGAAAAATACTAAGTTGATTGATTGACTTAATTGATTAATTAGGGTGGATATGTGTTGTATATAAGGACTAGGATCTACCTTATGCATTGTAACCTGAGGAAGCGCTTGTTCTCTCTCTCAATAAATCGTTTTATTGTGTATTGTGCATCGTGGTGGTTCCTTGCAAGTCTACAGATAGGTTTTGTTGTTTATATTTTCACACTTCCTCAGATGCTTCCTTTTCCAAACTTACCAAAGTTTCTTGGTCTATATAATGTTTTTCACAAATCTGTTGTATTAATGAACACAAATTTTTATTTGAAACTTTTGACAGTTTTTCTTGTGGAGGTATTTTTTCCTCTAATTTCTCTCTTAATCGTTTTGTATATCTTGTGTCTGGAAATTCTGTTTTTTTTGCTTAAGAGTAACAATACATAAATTCTTTATCCTCAATAATCCACTCTATTGTTTTTATGGCTCTTCTTTGGCCTATTAGTTTTTGTGATTTTTTGTGAACTACTTCCTTCCACTACATGGGGGCCATCCCCCCCCCCCCACTGGGCCTGGCCCCATTGCAGGAATGTTTCCGTATTTTGAGGATTCTATATTTTCATTTTTTCAAGTCCTGGCACCCATGCATGTACCAGGACTGTACACTTATCCTTGGTAAACCTAGGTCAATTTCTTGGTAGACCTACTTCTGTCCAGGATATATGCTATATAAAATACAGTCATGTCATCTTGGTGAGATTTTGTGAAAAACAGGGTCCACCTCATGCAGGTACTCACCAAGACTTAAGGATGAATTCAGTTTCAACAATACTACACTCCTTTGCTTGCTGACTTATCATCTGACCATTTGGACCCCATATTCTGTATGGCTGTTATTACTGTACTTAAGGATCTGTATCCAAAATCCCATACTCATCCCTTTCCACTTTGAATTATAACATTCTGCTTGCATTACGCATATTAGCCTTACCCATGTAGCTGTAAAAATATCTCTTCAAATCAGGTAATCCTACACCACCTTGTTCTATTGGAAGGAACAAATTATCCCATTTAACTATTGCCCTATTCCCCTCCCAGATAAATTCCTTCAGTTATTTTATTATTGTCCTTAATTGCTCTGGATGATAAAAAAATTTGCTTGACCTATTTACAAAACTACAGGGACAAACATATTTTCACTGCTTGCATCTTCCCATCCATAAACAAGAGCTTCTAGTTTCTCGGGGGGGGGGGGGTTTATATATATTTTTGTTTACTTTCTTCCATATAGCCTTAGCTGCCATAAAATAAGTCTTTTAATCCATATTCCTAAATACTTCATATTATATAGTGTCCCCATAAATGTAGGGTTGCCTACGTTGTTGTGATAAGAGTTTTTGTACTTTGAAATTATTATCAAAAAAGTCATTCAACAGCAATCTTTCTAAACTCATAGATATTATCCAGATGCTCCCTTATTTTCTCTTTAGTGCTCTGAAGTTATGCCTCTTCTGATTCTGTGAGATTCCCCTAATCCTGCCATTCTTAACCTTTGCTAGCCCCTCTAAATAACTCAAATTACTTCTTAACCACATATTTCTCTTTTACTTTTACCATCTTTTTAAATTTCATTTGCATTTTTATCTTAGTTTTTATTGGTGCATGCTCTGAAATAATTTATTGGATGTGTCTGAAAGCTTACAATTAAACACATATATTTCTGTGAGATGTAGTTTCTAATTTAGCCCAGTTATTATACCTTGGGGAATGATATGTAAATTCTCAGAGGTCAGAGTTCTATTGTGTATACCTGTAAAGCCATTTATGTTCCAAGATAACATGGATACATTAGCAAACATTATAAGAAGTAATTGTTCCCACCTATTATACATGACAGTTTTTATTTTATGAATGTGTATTTCCAACATGTTCAGTCACAAGCTAATGTTTGGCAAGATGAAATTTTATACATTTGTTTCTTCGAATCTCCATATGAACCTAGGTCACATTTTTCAAGGATTTTTTGTTTTAAAGAGGCCCCTCAGACAAAAAATAAATATATTTTCACAATACTGCCATAATCTATTAACTTGCAACAAACAGGCAAATCTATGTACTGTACATCTTCACAAAATTAGGTTTAACCATGCAGATAGAAAAACAAATGACCCAACTAAACAGCTGCACCCACAGGCATTACCTAATCTAAAAGTAAGGCTACTCACGTTGCAGCCTATGCTCATATTTACACAGATTGTTGTCTGTTCTTTTCTTATACCCATTCCCCTTCTAGATATAAAAAAACTTGTATAATTTCAGAAAACTAAGCATTATCTATCTTTAAATAAAACTAAACTACTCACTGTTCTATTAAAACATTAAAGTATTAAGGCTGCTAGGGAAGCTGCTGTTATTCACTCTCAATAATTTCAGCTTTATTTTTCACTGAACTGCTTGCCCTTGTATCTTTAAATCTTATAAAATATAATATATCAAATATCAAAATGACCAGGTAGCAATTCTCACACAAAAGTTTAATAAATCCGCAATCACATACACGGTTAAGCACTTTCATCCATTAGGACATCATTAGAATCTGATGATGTGCTAATGGACGAAAGCACTTAACCGTGTAGGTTTGTGGATTATTAAACTTTCATGTGTGGATTGCTACCTGGTCATTTTGATATTTTACTTGGTGTTTTTACAATCCAGAGTTGGTTTATTGCCTGTATTTTTGGAAACCTTTAAATTCTGCATTTCTCTCAGTAAAGAATGCTCAGAACTCTCAGGATTAACTGCCTGCACATGCAGACAACTCCTCTCCATGGAAATGTGGTCAGCAATGCGACAAAAAAAAAGGCTAACAACTCTGCATATACATGAATGAATCTACGTCAATTTCACTTAGCACAGAACAGATTGTACAACTGCTTCCAGATACAGACTTCTTGACTCTTACTGAATGTCTGCTAATGGAGAAAAGTTATTATTGCATATGCAAGAAACTTGGCACTTCTGCCTTTCAGAATTCTGTCTTATTTTTCAAGCTTGCTTGCTTACAAAAACATTAATCCAAGGGCATTAATGCACACATTCACCTTTGCAAAAATAAAAAAGTATCTCAACTCTACATATAATATAATCAGTGCACTTTTACACTGCACTCCAACAGCCCAAGATCACAGCATATTAATTTAAACTTGCTTTTGTCTGAACTTTCTTCTCTTATTACATTGTAAAGCCTATACTTCTTACAACTAAAATAAAGTACTTGTTTACTCTAATATTTGGGGTCTACCTCACATTGTCTGTTGTCGTAAGCTGACGATATCGAAAGTGAAGAACATTGTGCAAGTAAACAGAAATCTCCGTAAGGGGAGATTTCCGTTTACCTCAATATAGTGCGGTCTCGGAGTTGGTATATTTAAGTAGGGGGTGTGGGGGGTGCAGGGTGGCTTGCCCCCCTGCCTACACCATTTAGTTTGTTAGCTTTTTTTTACGTTATTCGATGTTTTACTTAATCTATCAATAAAGTTTGACCTTTATTGATTCGATTAAGTAAACTTTCGATAATGTGATATAGATGCTATATTTGTATCACATACAGCAATCACTGAAAAGACTCCACCCCCCATTAAAAATACCCGTCACCAAACTATACAAAACTGCTTTACTATATAACATGCAGTTTATATCATATGTTTTGTACAAATACTATTAAGAACAAATTTGTTTTACTTAGTTACTTTTTCTCCCTTTTAGTGTCCTTCTAAACATTTACAACATAAAATAGAGTATAGGCTTTACAATCCACCTACAAGTTTAACCAAGTCAACAAAAGTCCAATCTTTCTCAGTCACTTTCTTGCAAAGCAATATTTCACAAATGTAATTAAATGTTATACTATAAAACATTGATCACTAATGTCTGTGTTGTTGATCTTCTTCCTGTTCACCTCCCTCTCCAAACACTTGATACTGGTTCAGGTCCAAGGTACTCTTGATTGTTCCAGTCAACTCTTGTGCTTTTTTTCTGCCTATGAAGCATTTTCCTTTGGAACATTAGAAAACATTTCACTGGCAAAGTTATGCGAGTTTTATTGTGCAAATAATGAGAAGCAAAGTCTCCCTACCATTTGATGGCTCACTTTTTGTTGGATAAAGTTTTATATTTCCTCCTTAGCCTGTTCTGCATCAACAAATGCATTTGATCATCAAGAAAAATATTCTGAAGAAAGATGGATACAGCATCTTGAATTTCTCACCTGCCTCTCAACATTCCGTAATTACTGGGATAGATTTGCTCCTCTCCTGCCTCCTGTACAGTGAATAATCATTTTCCACAAACACTGTGTTCCCATATTTTAATGCGTTCGCCTTCTACGACAGTTTTGTCAGGATCAACACTTTCTGCTGGTAAGATAGCATCTTTACTAATACAGGTCTTTGCTGCTTTCTCATGGACAGGTTTGCAGCATAAACTGTATGTGCCCCTTCAATTAACAAACCCTGTTGTGGAATACAAGTCCACTTGCTTATTTGTGCTTTCATAAAATTAATACAGTCTGCTCCTTTCAGTTTTCTCAGTGCGCTGTCTTGTAACTCTTAAACATTTTTGAAACAGCTTTTTGAGAAATCTCATACTCAGCCAATCCTTTTCTTCATTTTAACTTCTGATTTTTGCAGTTTTATCAGTTCATCTGAATAGTTACTTTTTTAATATTTTTCAACCTTTTAGTAAAGTGATATACTTCATTTTAATCATCTCTGTTTTTGATTTTTTCCCTCTAAATTACTTAAGGCCATCTCTTGTACCAGAGCTGAAGCTTAAACTGCTTTTGCTGAACATCTGCAGGATTCATCCCAGTCAGTGTTTTCCATTTACCTTTTCTAATTGATTTATAGTAAAATAGTTTCTTCTTTGCTGGCATCCAGACAGTGTACTTACTAGCCAGTAACTGAAATTTACACAAGCTGGCAAAATTTCTAGCTCTCATCTTTCAGTCACTTTTTTCACACTGGAAGAGCTGAAATTAAGCTGCTGATCAGTGTGCAACTATCTTGGAAGTCCCTGCATCCAGGTTGTTGAATATGGAAGATCATTCTAAGTTTTTCAGGTGGAATCTGAACTTGGGAAAGTTGTTTTGAGATTTTGATCTAATGAAATATTCTGTGGAGGCATGTGGCAATACAGTATAGGGAAATGGTGATAGGGGATCACTGGAGATAGGGGATGAATAACTGCTGAAATAATTGTATGTGGAATGCTATAATATTTAGGTCAAGGAGACAGTGACTGAATGTAAGGTTTGGTTGATTCATACATTATTTGGACAAGCCCTTGAACTGCTAAGAATTAATTAATGTTGATTTTTGTTTACCTAGTAAACTGATGTTAGTCAAGGAGAAAAATACTTGTTCATATTGCAAAATAAGAGATTCAGATTTTTTTAGCAAAGGAAGGGAAGTGTATAACGGTTATCCGGAGGAGGTCACTACTATTGATAGAAGTTTTTATTATTTATCCATTTACTGTTCTAATCCATTGTAGATACGGTTTGGGCATAGATATTAGTATTGATCAAGCCTTTGAGCAATATGCATTTCCTGGGTCTGGCATTAACTATTACATTTTAAATTTTAGTCAGGACAATTGTGGTGGAGGTCTGGTGTGGACTCTAACTCATTATTCAGTTACAGCACCTGTGTCAGATGAGTGTCTGTCAAGGAAAGCACCTGGTTATTTAGCTTGTTTTAATGTTACCTGAATTAAAACAATTAATGGAAGATTTGTTGGAACATCCGTGGTGGTGCAGCTGTAGCATTGTTGCCTCACAGCAAGAGGTTCTTCCGTTCGATTCTCGGCTGGAGTGCCTTCTGTGTGGAGTCTGCATGTCCTTCCCGCAGTTGAGTGGGCGTTCGAAAGACATGTGTAAATGGGCGTGCCTTCACTGAAAGTTGAACATCGAGCTGGCACCTCGGCGTTCATCAAAATCTACTGCCAATCATTAGTGGACCGAAGTTCCACTGTGGCGACCCCTAACTGGGAAAAGCCAAAAGACAACAACAACAGAAGATTTGTTGGAAGTAAAATATGTGGTATTAAACCACAGTGAGCCTGGACTGGATTCACTGTTGCCCACTAATAGTAGTAAAATGAAATCTGGGATCACACTGAAGATTTTTTTGACAGCTTTTGTGGTTTGTTTGTGTTATACAGACAGGAGTGGTAGATTTAGACTTGAGGTTTTGGGAAGATGTCTGAGTTGGATAGCAGGTGAGGGAGGCAGTAGTGTAGGATAGAACTTCGTCTCAGTCAGTATGAATGTAATGTGTCTTGCACTTATTGCTTGACAGTAATTCAAGGGATAGTAAGAGTACTGAGGCAGTAATTTCCTATTGCACTAAAGTTCTCTTCTTTACAGTTCTTAAAGCTTTAAAGATAATGTGGACTTTTTTAAGATAAAGCTATACATTCAATTAGAAATCACATGGGATAGACTGAGGATGAGGGAGTAGTGGGATAAACAGATAGTGATGAAGAGATCAGCTGACATCAATGTAACCTAGGAGATACTTTGGGGTGCTATATGGAGATCTACACAGGAAATTATGAGGGGAGTGGGTGTCAAACAAAGCTGAATGCAATAGGGCAGCCCCCAGACAGCTTCTTAAAAAATAAAAAGTTGGAGGTCCTAACGAATGTTTACAATCCTGCAAGTAGCCCTAAGATGGAGAGTACAAAGTTAAAGTCAACTGCAAGAAGATTTTACAAATATCTGATCTAGACTGTGGTCTAAGACAGAGAGGGTATAAAGAGAAGGTGGGGTGGGGTGTGCGGTGGACTCTTTCCAGCAAAGGCTATCAGTATGCAATTGTATTTACTTCAATTCCTGGAACGATTTAATTTGTGCACCACAGCTTCAAAGTGAATGTCATTCTCCCCTTTAACTTATACACAATACTAATAGTCAGACAGCCAGTCAACGAAAATCAGGTTTCTTGTTTTCATCCTGTGAATAGACTGGAGAAGCAAGTTTCCTTATTTTCTGTTAGTACAAACTTTTAAATGGATAAAGACGAGACTTTGTTGTAAGAACCCCTTACTGTTAAGCCTGCAAAGTTTCAAATTCAGTGAAACGGGAGGGTCCCATGGCAGAGAAGCAATGAGCAAGCATTCAGGGACATGGCTGCTGAAAATACAGAATGCTACAGGATTGAAAATAAAGCAAACCGGGACTAACGGGTTATCAGTTAAATGAAAATAGCAAATAATTAATCTAAACATGGCTTAGACAGTAGCAATTGCTATGGGAAATAATACCATCCACTATGTATCCCTAACAAAGAGAGGCTGGACAAGAGTATTTAGACTATGGTAGACTCAGCTACAAGGGTGAGTCAGGCGCTGACAATAAAAATACCACAGCTGGTGAACTCTGCAGTTACTAGCCACTATGGGTGAAGGGAGGAAGGGATTCAAATTGTTTTAAATTGTTGCATTTTTCTGTTAACACCAAGTTTCTATATGGCTCAACTGGCAACAGTAATAATAAAATGTATAGCAAATTGCTATGCATTGGTAAAGGACAACTATAACCCAAACACTTTTCCTCTTCCCATATGTTATTTCCTCTCTACAAAATGATCCCTGTCACATATAAATAAAGCACATTTTAGCTGTTTCTCTCCATCTGTAGTATTTGTATGCTATTTAGCTTCCTTAAAAACACAACACGATGGAGGGTTTGGTTGAAATCTCACAATACTTTATATAGAAATGAGCTTCTCTGGTTGTTATATCATATTGGTTCTAACGTTTTAAGATTCTTGTCCAGGAAATCCCATACAGTACAAATGTATGTTCTTCCTTCTTTCCCTGGAGTCATAAACCATGTAAGTATTTGTGGACTCATAGCTTTTCCATTGTGTATTATTATGCACTGCTATCTTCCTTCCCTCTCCCGGGGGCAATAACTTACGGATTCTTTAGTGATTCTGAGCTCATACTGTATTGTGTCTGAGAGCAGCTAAGACTGGAATGTCAAGAAACCTGATACCACTACTAGACCAAGTGAATGAATGGAAGGAAGTCCCTAGAATTAGCTTATTATTAGCTGAACTGAAAATTTAACATCATGACTACTTCGTAGCCAAAGAAGAAAGGGCTCATTACAGCTTATTTAAAACATTACAAAGGACGCAAACCAGAGAGTGTCACTGAAAACAAACATATATATTCAGTTCAAAAATTCTGAAAGCAAACAGTGACTCTTAGTACTGCTATTTTAAATGAATTGAGAAAATAGCTTCAAGGAGTGGCCTGGGTAATACTTTTCTGGAGAAAGACTATATTACAGAAAAGAGAAAACCTAAATGAAAAACAAATAATGTCAACATGACTATCCCCCATCAATTCAATTCAGAATGACTGCCTACATTGCTGCAGCAACATTAACAAAACACCAAGAAATTATGAAAAATAATTTTATTTTTCAAACCATATAGTAGTCCATTAAAAAGAGACCACTCTAGTTAGTGTATTTTCTTTGCATGACGTCAGGCAAGATGAACTTTAATTAAGCATGGCAAAGATTGCCTACAAGTTCATAGGTATGACATACAAGCAGGGTTTTATTAAATTTATTTATATTTGCTGACTAGACCATTTTCTGCCACAGCCCTTGCTCTACAGAGCAACTGACAGAACAAAACAACTTTAGAAGTATGCCCAAAAAGTTACAATACATGAAGAGGTAAAGAACTGTATTACGCATATGTCCATAATAATAATAACTATGTAACCGTGTGAGCATTATAGATACACACTTATGTAAACCATTAAAAGAAGAAAACACACAACAGAACTCTGTAAAAAAATATACATTCTTACTTGGTGAGTGATTAACTCAGTGGGTTACTGGAACCCTGACCTACAATGGTGTAGTCTTACTGTCTCATTGTTTTTCAAAAATCCATCTGTTGACATAAGTTATGTCATTGTTACTTTTATCTGAATGCCAAGCCATATGCATAATTGGAGGAAATACATTTTTGAAAGTTGACATGCAATTCAAAAATTCCTGGCTGCACTCCTGTCATGCATTTGGTCCCATTCAGGCTAGTGGGAGGTGCAACAGGTAGTCTTTGCAAATTGTCCATTTGGAATCTAGTCCTACAGTTCTTGGTCCTTTAAGTGCTTGAGCTCTAGAGAGCTAGTCACCAGTTGTGTGTCATAGATGTACGATAAGAAAATCCTACTAATGAACATGAGTTGGACATTAGTGCATGTCCATTACACATTCTAGTACATACTGCATGGTTCCTGGTTGGTGTATCTCCCTATGGAGTCTGCATGTCATTCCTATGTCTGTGGGAATTTTCATAGGAGACTCAAGGATTCTCCCACATCCAAAAGATATGCTAATAAGAAACTTGGAAAGCCCATGGCTGGTTCACTGTCTTAAACCCACTGCCTGCCAAGACACACTAATGGTGAAACTAGTATTATGAAAGTATGCAGCAAGACTGAGCAAATGTAATTTCTTAATACGAAAACACAAGCACACCCCAACAATGCAATAGGACCATTCTGTTTTCTGTTATGTTTCATAAGAGTGGCTTGTGCAATGTAACTCCCTATAACCAACACTGTGGAGTGTACCAAAAATGTTGTTTGAGGAATTTAACGAATACCAGTCAACTTACAAAGAATATTTGTCAACAAGGTAAAAGAGCAGGTCCTTCAGTACCGTGAGATGGACGACAAGGGAAAAAGCAAACAATAAGTACTTGAAGACGTGTATGTATCATATACAAACTGGACATAGACAGTAACCAGAAGTCATTGTTGAACTCCCCAACTCTAGAGTTGTATGGTAAAGTTCTTACCAATGAGCCACTACGCACAAAATATAATAATGAAAATACTCTTATGTTACACTTACTCCAGCTGTCCTATCACTGCAAATAAAGTGGGTAACAAAAATTGGTGGGTGGATGAGAAAAAAAAACTTTTCCATTGCCCAAATCATTGTTTGGTGGGAAAATATAGTGGACTTTGAGTAGATTTCTGATCATAAAGTTGTTACATGTTCAATTGGTGCTGGGAAAGTCTCCTCAACAAAATCTTGACCTCTGTTTTGCAACCATATAACTATTTGCTTATGATAAAAGAAAACAAATCATAATTCTTTGTAGAGCATGGAGCATAACACACTATGATGCAGACAGAACAAAAATATAGGACAGTCAAGTGTTTTAAATCTTTAAAAGGTGTAACATTCTTAGTACTGCCACACAAGTCATTGCAGTCTACAGAGATTTAGCTACTCCAGTTTACAAGACAGAGAAAGAAGAAAATGTATGACCATAATCTATTTTACAGTTTTGAGAATTCTAATATACTTGGCTATGCCTCACAGACAGTGATCAGAAGTAAAGTGCATCTGTTTCTGTATCAGTTTTAACAGTTGTAGTATACCTCGCACTTACACACAAAAAAGAGAAGCGTGGCAGCCCAAAGTGTATTACAACTCTAAAACAGGTTTAAATTGCCTGTCGCTTTTCTATGCTTGTCATATTTGTGCTCTAGTGTGAGATTAAAGCTTATCACTGATAAAAGGCACTATACATATTGGTTTATGTTCAGATTGTTCATAACCAACCTGTTACATGTTCAAGATGTGCATATCAAGAAGCTTAGAAAAGAGTGAAGTGAAGCTTCAGAGGTGAATATTGACATCCATTTTGAAAACACACAAGAAAGTAAGCTATAAATTGGAATGAGCTGATCAATAATTACCTGTAATACATGGAACTTCAATTGCTCCATTGTACTACTAAAGAAAAAAACAGTGTAGGAGTGTAGCCAGAAAATTTTATTTTGTACTCAAACTCTAATTACTGCCCCCTAACAATTAATACATGTACTCCTCATTTTCAGTGCCTCTCTCTAAAACTATTAAAAATACATTTTAGATTAGCAATCTTCTTTGGTAAGTAATTACTTGTTATAGTCATTACTTCAGTTGTCCTAGACATGATACAGCCTGTAAGAGCTATAATGTACTGAGTGAGGCAAAGGAAAAATATACTCTGTAGAGTACAGAGTATGCTTAGCTACACCCTTGGCACAGATTTGAAAGCTGTAACACACTTAGTGCGGCCAGAGCAGGGCTAGAAGCTAACAGTCCCTCTCATGAATGAACAGCTTTAAAAGTTGAGTACTTTATTGTGTGTGAGAGAAAGACAATGTGCATTAAAGCTGTGAAGCTATTTTGGATGTTGTTCTATGTTGGCTTAGCTGCAACAGCACTGAAGCTGTTTAACAAAGCTGTCCCCCACCCCTAACTACAGGACATAATTGTGGCACTACATATGCCACAAATTTTATTAAATGTTCTTTGAAGAATACTTGTAGGATCCAGTGCAATTTAGAGGTACACAAAATGTATGTTGTCAAAGTGCAACAAAACGTACACAATTTTGCTTTCAAAGTAAAAGAATGATGCCTCAACTTCTTTGCTGAAAATTCTGGACAAAGCCAAAAATAACTGGGGGAACAAAGGGCCAAAATCTGGGGCAGTTTTAAAATATTACTGTAGTTAACATAATAGGTTTTGCATCAAGACGCATTTTCTAAACAGGACGGTGTACGAAACTAATGACCAATATTATTGAGCAAGAGTAATGTTTGGCGACTTGCCAGAAAAATCAAAACCTGTGCAAGGGACAGGGAAAAAAATAGTCTCAGACCAGAGGTATAAAACAGCAACTACTTAAAAGAAAATGTATCAGAGGAATACAAGATATTGGATAAAAAAAAATTCACAACTGCATATAGATAACCCGAGTGTGATATAATCTCACTAAATGGAAAGCATATAGAGAAACCAAAATAAATCAGTGTATAAGAAGTATGTACAACCGGGGGAAATAGAATTCAACTGCTGATCCTAAAAATTGAAATTCACGCAGCTGCAGGAAAAAATCATATATGTGGGTCTCATATACACCTTGCCTGTACCCTCCCGTCATCGCTATCACCCTTTCTCTCGGAGGAACATGCCAACCAATCTCGTATCATTCGGGACACCCATCCAGTCCTCCAGTGCGTACTACATTACGAACAGCACAAGAATATCCAAAATGTCCAGGCAGTATAGCTAGAGGACTTCGTTTATCTTTATAAATTCTTACTCTACATTCTAATGAAGAATAAAGACAGACTGCAGGATACAAAGGAAGGATAGATACAGACAGCACGATACAAAAAAAAAATCTCTTGTATTGTTAATTTGAAGCTTAACAACACCCACCCCCGGAGAAACGTAGCTTACCGGAACAGAGCTTGATTTCTGAATTAACGACCCATAGTTCAATTACTGTAAACGTAACCAATAGGCAGCCGCTACTGGGTTAAGCGGACTGGCTGCCTATAAAATTGCTGTTGAAAGGGGAAAGGCTTAGTGGCGAGGAAGAGTCCTTTATGTCTAACCCTAACGTTGTTGTTGGTGTAAGTCATACTTCATTCGCGATCGTTTGCTGTTTTATTAGCTAGCTTTCAGCAAACTGGAGTGAAGCTGTAAAGTGGGTAAATTAAAAAATGTTAGCTGTAGGATTTTTTTCCCTTTCCACAACTCTGTTTTACTAGTTTTCTTTCGCTTAAAATTCTAGCAGTGTCTGGGCCTCGGTCAGCTCGGGTTCTTTCAGAGGATCCGAATGCTGCTGTGAAGAGTTCGTCTCTGTTAGCCTGCTGCTGGTGGTGAAAGTTTAGTTATTACAGGGAGATTAAACTTGAACATGCTGGTTTGATGTCGTTGCAGTCCCTGAGTTGTGGGATTTGCAATTCCGGCCGTTCAGACATATTTGAAGTTGATGTCTCTTGTTTCATGTTTTAGTGGTTCATGTGATGGGTACCGCTGTACTGTACAGCATAGAATGACTGGTGTTTATAGGTAAGTAAACCTTATTTCGTGTCTACCCATTTACTAAACTAGCTTCTCTCGAGTTAAGTCTTCTAGTTAGACTAGCGAAGCGATCGTACATAACGCTTGTCTGCATTTGAGAGGAAGGTAGGATGTTTTGTTTAAAAAAAAAATATATATTTTTTTCTCTTGCAAACTGGTCAGACCTGCGATATTGAAGATTGTTAACCCACCCGGGTGCACTGACCACCGTGACTGGTGGGGTTTGGGCGTGGCTTGCTACTGCGCATCGGGTGGGTTTAACTCTCCAATATCGCTGCAAGGCAGTTAATGACATTTTACAACTGAAGTACTGCGGGCAAACAGATCCATCTCCTTGGAGGCTGAGGACCTGCATAGCTTTAAAGGGACTATTATCATAGTCAAACCACTTCTGTAGGTAACAAAGTGCTTTACTGTAAAAATCACAGAAGGTCCTACAGACCTGCTGTGCGACAGCTGGAGTAAAGTGCTGTAAGGCAGATGAAACTTTAGTACCAAAGAACTGGTCATCTAGCCTTCTCTGCAACTCCTCTTTTAGACTTTTCATCACTGTGTACAACTCTGGAGCAGAGAGAGTGTTACTTTCAAGTTTTGCTATAGACTTGTGGAATACCTGCAGGATGTAGTGCATGAAATGTATGTAGCACTCTGCCTCAGACACATCCCCACTGATGCCATCCTCATCGGCCTCCACAAATTTCCAGATAAGGGGGTGACAGTCCTCAGGCCCTTGACTAATAAAATAACTTTTAATAGCAGGCCAACATTCTACCAGCCTTGCCACAGCTGGGAACAAAGACAGCCACCTTGTTACAACATGTTGCATTATTTCCTTAAAGTCCTGGTTTAGGAAAGAATAGAAGCCTTTCAACAGTGCCATTTTTTTAGCAGATGCTGAAAACTCACTATGTATTTTCAAAACCAGAGTCTCCACATCAAACTTTGCAAGGGCCTTGCTTGCATGCTTGGCACAGTTATGTTTTACATGGCATAAACAGTTTGCTGCAATGATGTGAGGCACCTCAGATTTCAAACTTTTAAAAACGGACCTGTGCTTTCCATAATTGACTGAGGCATTGTCTGCAGCATAGCTAGCAATGTTTTGTACTTTGAGTTCTTTATGCACAAGGATGTCCTTTATTCTAGTAAAGATACATTCAGAACTTTCGTTATGATCCTCATAGAAATCAAGGAGTTTCTGTTGTGTGCCATGGGTGTGAGTAAAGTACTGAATAACTAAAGGGAACATTTTTCTGTTCCCTTTATTGGATGCATCTGATCCCACTGAGAAATAGGAATTGCCAAGTTCCTGCAGAAGGAGCTCCTCTGAATGAGGTGCAAGAACATTCATGACAATACTCTCAGATTTTGTCTTCCCACAGGTGAATTTCAAGCCAAAGTAGAATCAGGGAAGACTGTCGGTGCCAGCTTACCTCCACAATCTATGGATACATATGAGTGACCATGTTTCACTCCATGATAGACTGCTGTCACTTCAGCTGCAGTGACTTTGGAAGCTTCACTGGTTACACTACGTGGCTGAATAAACTTGGTCATTACGAGGTTCTGCCTCTGGAGCTGAAGGCTTTGATGATGTTTGTCTGACTTCTGATGGCTTTTCAATGCCTTTTCCCCATCCCATTTTACAGTGAAAGTTGTTCCACAGGATGTGCACTTTGCCATGGCATCTGCATTTGGAACAGGTCGCACCCATGAGTAGCTTTGCTCCCACACCTTATTATAACTGCAGAAAAACCTCTTGGGAGACGCGCTTTCAGCCTCTTCTTGATGATCCATTGACCTTTTCCTGAACATGATTCCTGTAGGATCCTTGCTCAACACTACAATAAACCAAAACAGCTATTAATAGAAAATCAAAACACTTGTGACCAACACCAGTGCCTGGTGGGGCCTGTGTCAGTCAGTAGCCACTAGCCAGAGTTCACATTCACATGTGAATCTCCAGACTTTCACACCCTAGTAATACCAAGTTGGTATAGGGAAAAAAAATTGAGACTCCTCATGAAAAATTACAGTGAAGGTAAAGCAATGAAAGGCAGAAGCAACTCCTGTCTGAGGGACTTGCAGCTGTTACACATGAACCTGGTGTGACAGCAGAATATGCACAGAAGGCATTCTGTGTGTAAAACACATGGGTCAGACACTACAGCAATGCACCAAATTAAGACCCTCTACTTTTATGTAGAACCTAGTGCTAACGTTATCCAGCTGAGTCTGAACACAGCAAGAAAGTTCAGGCATACTGTGGACTGACAAGATACACCCTAGAAAGACACCCTAGGAAGAAACACAGGTCAAGGTAAACATCACGGTGATGATAGACTAGAAAAGACAGTTCTACAGTCCAAGCATCCTATACAAATCATGTAATCATATATTCACTGTAACATCAAATGAGCTAAGCTTTGGTATAGACGGTATACCCTAGAAAACACAGATAAAAGGTAAACAGTTGTGATGACAAACTAGACAAAAAGCTACATTTAAGCCTCACTATACTACGAAGACTGTACACCCTAGAAAGACACCCTAGGAAGAAACACAGGTCAAGGTAAACATCACGGTGATGACAGACTAGAAAGACAGATCTACAGTCCAAGCATCTTATACAAATCATGAAGTCATTATACATTCACTGCAACCAAGTCCAAAACCAGATTAGAAACTGTTCTAGTTAATCACCACATGTTGAACATCTAGATAGTTACACACATCTTGTCACTATCAATGAATGAGATAGTGCCAGCACAGCTAGTGAATTAATATAAATTTAATATTTAAAAAATTCACTAGTAGCTGTGCTGGCAATATTTCATTCCCCTTGTCACACTAATCTTTGAAAATCTACCTTAATTCCAAAGAATTAATCCATTAAAAAAAAATCCACTTACCTCCAGAAAAATCAGCAGCAGGGCTACTAAAACAAGCTCTCAGCAGCAGAACAGAACAGGCAGCTAAAGGGCCAGCAAGCAGGGGAACACACCACCACCCAGTCCACAGCACTTCTCCTCCAGCAAGCAAGGCAAGCAGCAGGGCTAAGGCAATCCTTCCAGGCAGCAGGCAGGGCTTCCAGGCAGGCAGGGCTTCCAGGCAGCAGGCAATCCACTGAAGACGATGTCCAAGGCTCCAAGCAAGAATTTCAGATCTTAAGCAGCACCCTTTGTACTACAAAAGTAAAAGGTAAAAACTTATGCTGAAGCACCGCTTTATATTCTTAAATTTTCGCGGGCTTTGCAGGGCTTTGACTACTAACTCTACGTGTTAATTGGCTGCTTGCTGCACGAGCCTCGTTTGCAGCAAGCAGCCAATCAACGAGAGTCCAAGACGGGTCACGGGAATGTTTTTTTTTTTTTAATACGCGCTGACGAGCCTGACGTCGCTATTTCCCGACTCCGATTACAAGAACCGGAGTGCCCTACTGATTTCCGGGCACTCCGGAAAAAAAACGGAGGGGTGGCAACGCTATTGAGAGGTATGATTAGTCAGTTAAGATGTAACGACTGAAAAAAACCTGCTAAATTGAGTCTGACTAGTCTGCACTGAGATTTATAAATGATGTTCCTACCGATGTACCACACATACTCTTAAAATGAGCTTGCAGAAGTGTCAAATTAGGAGATACGAAAAGCAGTTATGTAAGTTTCAGTTCCTGGCTAAGTTACTCCTGCTCTCACTTCAGTTTCAGTGAACTAGAGTCTCGAATTTCCAGCTTGGCTAGATTTAACAAATTTAGTTAACTTTGCATAGTAATAGACATCAAACATATTTGAGCCTGGTGTCACTAAAACTGTTCTGTCACTTCTGAATAGCATTAAAGTCAAGGCAGTGGAGTTTAGGTCAGTCTATCGCTCTATTAAAATGTGTACTATCCACGTGGTTATCTTTACATAGTTATTCTGTTGTAGCATAACCTGAAGTATTGTATTTCAATACCAAACTGTACATAATAATGAGAGTTCTCAGTTTTCTTCTTAGGAGCCTCTAATTTGACCCAGTACTTCACAAATGTTGCAAGTATACACCAAAGACCAACTCAATAAAGCATGTCTCTTATTCTCAAGCAACTGACTCATGGAGAATTCTTCTGAATCTGCTACTTTTCAAAAATAGCAACATTACTGATTTATGGAGCTCACAAGAATAAGACTGCATGAATTAGCATTTGTTTTCTGAAAAACAAAGTCTCTAATTCATTGTTTGTTCAGGAGAATCCAACTTCTTTTTCAGAAAGCGTTATGGATTGTAGTATGTCAGACTGAGCATACAAGCCAAAGTTAGTGATACTTGTAGGGTAGATTGATAAGTGGTCCAACATGCCTTCTTATCTGTTCTCCATTGTAACTACCCCAGATCAGGCAGGTATGTACATACTGCATGACACATGTATTAAACAGTACCAGCAGCTGTACCAATGCCATAGTACCCTAAACATTGCACTCCAATGTACTAACAGACACAAGGTAGTGTTTCTCAGTCATGCAAAGATGAAATTACTAGCAACCACCATTGAGCACAATTTTAGTGTCTCCATTTTACACTGTATAACCTTCACACTACACTTACAAAAAGCACATCTTCACTCCCTGCAAGCACACAGTCACCCATCCACCAAAGTACCAGTCAGCTTTCAGGCTTTTCCACTACTCTCCAAAACATGGCTGTAGTGGCTTTGGAAAAAGAAAACTATTAATGGATGTCTGTTCAGGACTCTTCACTCTAGCTAGTGGAGCAAGCCCACTGCAGTTACACCAGTGTCCCCCTCAGCAGGGCAGCAAGCAGGTATCGGTACAGGTTTGCTCTGTTTTACACCACACATACTGCAGGACTGGATAATCATGATGCAATGGCCAGATTTTCACAAAACAATAATATGGTTAATGTGGGCAAACCCCCTTTGTTCAATGTCACTGCACTTGTCTCCAAGCCCAGTCTTGTGATACCTGCTACGTTTCACCTTGTCAACATTCATCAGTCCACAGTTGAAAATCTTGCTGTCCATTACATTTTGACTAGCATGAACCCAAGTGCACACCCATTACATGTGTTGTAGGGCTTTGACTCCCTCTCCCCAAAGCAGTACTGTAATGGCTAAGGGGTGCAAAAACTATTGGCACATGACAGCTGAGGACACCCCACAGATGTTGCAGGAAGGCCTTTGCACTGACAACACTATCCACCAAGTAAAGCTTCAAGCCAGTGTCAGTCCAGTCCAGCTTTGCTCCATAGTTCTGTTACTCTAGATATGCAATGGTTACACACAAACACACAGATCCAAAATGTCACGACTGTGACATAGTGGCCAGTTTTCTGGAAAACAGTGTTGCATGTGGTTGTGTCCAAATCAACTGATTTCCCTATCCATGGCTGAAAACCTAGTATAATGACATGTTCATCTCCTGCTCACCATCTTCCAATCTACAGTTGCCAAATAATTTGCCCATTACACTGTTACCCCCCCCCCCCCACACACACACACACTTGCTGTTTTTGTCTATAATTTGCCCATTACACTGTTACCCCCCCCCCACACACACACACTTGCTGTTTTTGTCTACACTCATGGCACCACACACATATACACTATGTACCGATAAAGCCTTGCACTTTCCATACCTCTCCAAAAAGCACTGCTCCAGTGATTATGGGGGACTCAAGCCATCCATGTCAGCTTATTACCCCCACCTATTACAGAAAGCCAGCCACACAGACACGATACTCTCTCCCTAACAGGGCATGTAGCAGGTGTCATTCTGTCTTTCCTCAACTACTGTCCATTATGCTATATAAACCCTGCATGCAACCATGTACTGGTGAAGCCTAGTGCTTTGCCCATATCTCCACAAAGCAGTGCTGCATTATGTATTGGGGACAAAAGCCACTGACCACATCCAGTCAGTCTCCCCCTCCTGTTGCAGGAAGCCAACTGCACTGACACAACTGTCATACTAGTAGAGCAGCAAGGAGATGCCCTTCCTACCTCAGTAGAACTAAAGAGTAAAAAGGTCACACAGCCAAACCAGTTGGTAAAAACTACAAGAAAAACCTAGCCAAGCTAGTTTTCATTGTGTGATGCCTTAAACCTCCTGTGATAGAGGCCCGTGGGATATAGGTAAATGACCCCTTAAGGACATCAAGTGTTTCAGCTATATGGCTTCTGAATGCCCATGACTTTCTTTTTAAGTCCTTGTAGATGCATTTGTTTACACGGAAAACCTTGAAATTGCATTGGTCGACTTGTAGTTTTCAGGTCAGCAGAATGTCAAACCCAAATCAATCTACTACACTGCAGCAAATGGGTAGTGTCATTTGAGCATTTGAGTTTGACATTGTGCAGGGGGATTCGCAGTTCAGTGAGGAACAGGGAATTAATTCATTTCCTCACCGAAGTACAATCTCGGAGTTGGTGTATTTAATGTGCAGGGGGTGTGGGGGACATAGCCCCCCTCTACAAAACAGTAGAATTAATGGACTGTTGACTGTACAGTTTAATGGTACGTTAATGTGAATAGCAGGAGGTGGGTGATGTCATCTCCTGCTATATTGAATACATTTGAACCGTGGTTGTCAATATATTCATTTTGGCTTACTTTTCAACATTCCAAATTGCACATTTAGAGTCAACGTTTTAAATGGATGACCAAAGTGGATTCGAAATGCTATTAAAACCTATTAAGCAATGTGCATATTATAGACATATCAGTTCAAGTGAAGTGCATAGAACTGCTAATCTGGATGTATATTTACAGATTGCCTGAGCTTCTCTCCCTCCCTCTCTCCTTCCTCTATCCTGTTGCCTTACTTGGCCTCTTCTTCACCCGTGTTTTTTTTTTTTTTTTTTTATATACAGTTGTAAATACACAAATGACCATTTCCCTTAATGTTGTTCTCACTCTATGCCAGTGTAGTACCAACATTAACAGTTGGTCTACATTTTCTTTACATTGTATTCCAAAAAATATATATATATATATATATATATATATATATATATATATATATATATATATATATATATATATATATATATAAATAAATCTTTTTATTACACACACACACCCATGTACATTTAATTACATACATACATACACACACAGTGCCCTATAAAATAATCTTTCATATGAGCGTAATCCACATGCTTGAGCTGAAAAGCTTGAAAACTGAAGCATCAAAGGTTAAAGCAAATTGAAGCATCAAAGGTTAAAGCAAATTGGAGTTGTACCGTACAGGAACACGGCACAGCCAGGATTGGAGTACAATCTCAGAGTTGGTATGTATAATTAGCAGGAGGTATGGGGGTTGCATGGGGGATTGCCCCCTGCAAAAACAAGTGTTTAATTTCTTTTAATCATTTGATGTTCGATATTTGACTTCAATACTTGGCTAAGCTTCTGGTGTCATTCTAAGGGAGTCCAGTATCTGTCTGCCTGGGACGACATGGTCAACAGACCATGATGCTTTGCCCCTGGGATTCCAGATACTGGCGAAGGCTCTTGCCGCCCCTATAGTGCCTTTTTTAGGCGAGGTTCAAATGACAAATTCACCACCATAACGGGAACAGGCAAGCAAAAACTGAGGGTAATGCTACTCGATGCTAAAAGTACTTGAGGCACTCCTGATATCTCTGCAGTGACTGAGACGTGGTTCAAGGCTGTAGAGAGCACCCCTGGTTTACCAGGCTATAACTCATACCACACTTTTCGGCCGTCTAACCTGGACCAGAATACCAAAAGCAGAGGTGTGTCAATATTCATTAAGGATATCCACACCTCCAGGCTAGTTGCGCAGCATAATGCATCCAAGGTTATCAAAGTGCAACTAGCTCTGGGCAAAACTGCAATCTAAACTGTAGCTTGCTACAGATCCCCCACCATGCCCCAGGATTCACACTCCTCTTTTCTTGATATACTGGAAAATATTAGGGTTCAACCAAACACCCTAATAATGCGTAATTTCAACTACTCCGCCATTAACTGGGAAAACTACTCGTGTACCAACTCCTTCGCTCAACGATTTCTGGAATTCATAAATTCCAATGCCCAGGATCAACTTATCCACACCCCCACCAGGGGCAACAATATCCTAGACCTAGTCACTATCAACATCCGGTGTTCCACACCTGAAATCCAACTCCTCGTTGGTCAGATCCGACCATAAGCTAATCACCCTAGATATCTGCATTCTGCCCCCACCCACCATTAAGGAAACCATGGTAAAAAATTTCTCCAAAGCCAGCTTCATGCTTCTTAAGACAGAAGTGGTGAACTTCATGACACCCATCCAGATGGACAATGCAGTTACGACTGCTGAATCCAACACAAATGCACTCTATAAGCACTTGTACGAGGGCATGGATCTTACTATCCCAAACAGAACCAATACCCTATCCTCCGAAAAAAAGGAAGTTAATCTGGTGGTCCCCTGCCATAAACATACTCTACAACAGAAGGAAGAAACTATTGCAAAAGAGAGTAAAATCCCATGAGTGGAGGTGCTCCCTGGTCGGCCTCGGTAAGAAGCTGAGATCCCTTGTGAGATCCTCCAAAGCTAGCTACGAAAACAAAGTCGCCACTGATTCTAAAGGCAACCACAAAGCATTCTATAGCTATGTCAAGAATCTCAATGGCAGCACCCAGATCTGCTGCAAGTTACAGCACAACGGCACGTAAATTACAGAACCAACTGATATTGCCAACATCCTGTCAGATAGGTTCATTGCTAACTTTACCCTCCTCTCACCCCCTAAAGGGCCCATATCTATACAGGAAGAATGCAGAGTCCCTGTAATCACATCTATGCAGGTAAAAGCTGCACTCTCTCAAACCAAAAACACAGCATCCATTGAACCGGACAACATCCCAGGCTGCGTTTTACACGAACTTCAGAACAAACTGGCTTCCCACCTAAGCACCATGTTCAGTCATAGTCTCACATCAGGCTTTATGCCCACTGGATGGTGCAAAGCAACAGTTATCCCACTCCACACAGGGGGAGCCACCACTGATCCTGGGAACTATCACCCTATTAGCCTGACGAGCCTGGTCTGCAAGGCCATGGAACGTATCATGGAACTCCTAAACAAAGACCTTGGTAACCTCCAAACTCTGGACTCTGCGCAGTTCGGGTTTGTGAAAGGGAGATCATGCCTTCTGAACCTGATCAACATCTTTGAGGCAGTCACCAAAGCCGTAGACGAGGGTAAGGTGGTTCACACAGCCTTTTGACCTCACCAAAGCTTTCAACACCATCCCCCATTCTGGAATTATAGCTAAACTAGGTATAAATCCGTACATCACAAGATGGGTTACCAACTGGCTCACAAATAGAACCCAAATTGTAAAAGTTGCAGACTCCAAATCTGATGTCAAACCAGTGACAAGTGGATTACCACAGGGTTCAGTCCTGGGACCTCTCCTGTTTGGTATTTACTTCTCTGAAGTACAGGCTAACACAGAAGGTCTCTGGCTAACGAAGTTCGCAGATGACTGCAAACTAGGAGCCATAGTAGAGTCCCCAAATGATGTGGACATCCTGCAGAAGGGTCTCACTGAGACAGATGCCTGGTGTCACAGTCATGGCCTGAAGCTCAATTCTGAAAAGTGCATTGTCATCCCCTTTGGTAAAAACTCTGTACCCATGAACTACCACATAAATGGCAGTCTACGCAACACCGAATGTGTGATGAGACCTTGTGACCCAGGTGGACAGTAGTCTCTCCTTGATAATCACATTGCCACAGTAGGCAGGAAAGCCTTCTATGTGGCACACCTAGTCACAAAAGGGTTCTCATCAGGAAAAATGAAGTCATTGTTCCCTCTACTCAGCACTCATTAGACCCATTATAGAGTACAATGCCTCTTTTGGAATGTAACTCACAAAGCATCTGCAGCAGCTGGAAAGGCCACAGAAGTACCTCACAAAGAGGATTACTGGCCTCAAACAGATGTCCTACACTGACCGTCTCAAAAAAACTCCAGCTTTACTCTGTAGCATATCACCTACTCTGGGGAGATCTCTGCCTAACATATAAAGCTATGTTAAACCCAGAGCTGTTGGACATGCTACACCTAAATAAATCCCAATCCCTCCGAGCGGCACGCTCTAGGGACCTAAACCTTGTCACCACAATAAACAGGACATGCTGGAGGGATAGATTCCTGTCCCAGAGACTTCCTATACTTTGGAACAAGCTACCCATCTGTGTCAAGCAAAGTTCCTCTTAGCACTCTTCAAGAAAAATCTTGAGTTGATGGGAAATAGGAAATGCACCCCAGGAAATGCACCCCAGGGATCACTTCTGTGGCTCTGCTTGACAGGGGCACAGGAAATTAACTTTCTTGGGTGGCGTAAGCCAGGGAACCTTGTTGTTAGGCTTACTTAGGCCCTTGGGCCGCTAGCCTAGTACCTACCTATGTACACATTACGTAATATGTATGTATGTGTGTGATTATATATATATATATATATATATATATATATATATATATATATATATATATAAATGTGTGTGTGTTTATAAATAAATATGTATATAAAATACAAGTCTACTTCTGTTCAACGAAAACACGTTTTTTCAATGAAAGTGCACTTAACCAAAAGTGCAGTTTTGTTCACCGAACCGGACATTTAAAAAAAAAAAAAAAAAAAAACACTGCAAACACACTTTTGCAGGGGGGGAGCCCCCCCCCCCTGCTACTTCTATATACTAACTCCAAGATTGCACTACAGTGGGGAAACTGGTATATTTCCTTATCCCCACTGTACTATGCTTCGGTGGTGCAGTTTTTTTTTTTTTTTAATGTCCTGTTCGGTTCACAGAAGTGCACTTTTGCTGAAATGGGTTCATACTTCTTTTCTTCAAAGAAACGTGCTTTTTGATGAACAGAAGTAGACCTGTATATGTATGTGTGTACGTACACATATACATACACATACATAATTCATATACGTATCTGCACACACGCACTCGCGCTGAATATATATGGTAAATTAAAATAATTGTTGCCGGATTCCAAATGCTTACTCTTTTGAGAGAATGGTGATTAATTGTACACAATGCTTACACCAAAACTCACATACACTTATGATGACTGTACAGTAATACTGTAAAGCCCTGTACAATATCAGTCATTAATTTTTTTTTACCACACCTGCTGTCTGTATTACCTACTGTCTACTTACTGCTGTAATACCTGTCTTATATGCGTCTTTGTATTATTCACTGTATAAAGTTTTGTTTGCCAACTGGGCCAGGATGTGGCTAAAAGTTGTCTGATAAGCAGTCTACTTATTGGTTTAGAAACCAAAGTAAAATGAATTAGTTAATTGATTAATTATTGATTACCCCTTTTTCTACTAGGGTTGTACTTGAAAACTGCCACTTTGGATCAGTGTTCTACTAGGGCAACGAAGAATAAAAAAATAATGAGTTGTATGATTATAATGTGTATTAGCCATGATTTATTCAACTAAAATTCACAAGTAGAAGTCCCTAGTCATGTGATAAAGATGCCTTGGAATAAGCATGTGCATATCAAAAGGCAGTGCTCCAGTACAGAGGGAAGGTACCCTGGGGAGGTGTCAGAAATTAAGGAAAATCTGTGTACGTCTGTTGAAATGCAAAACTATTAGTGAATGACACAACATCGAAATGCAGGTAAGACACCTTCTCTGTGAAGGTATTTCATGATGTCCTTGCATTCACCACTATTCATTATAAATGGGATTCTCTGCTGTGAAGCCCACCATCTGGTCAGTTTACCAAAGTCTGCCGTTGCTTTAAAGTACGCTGAATGTCATCTATACACTCATTGCCTAGCGTAGGGTCTAAAGCTGATGTTCAGGCATACCATTCTCAGAACTTCTTTGCCACCAGTCTTTACGCTGTTTTTAACCGTCACTCTGTTATCGCCATCCATTTTTTGAAGTTTTTCTGTTCGTTGGCTTTCCGGTGATTACTCCTGTTGGCTGAAGTCCTCACCATTGCAGGAAAGTACCCACTTGGGTTTTTTGTTCTTTTTCTGTTTGTTTTGTGCTGTTTGGGGGGGGTTAATGTTATCCAGGAAGGGTAAATGCCAGTGTGGGAGACAACCGCCACAATAAGTGTTTTTTTTTGTTTTGTTTTGTGGCTTGGTGCTGCTCACCACCATACATCTTGTTCTATTTGTCAGGTGTTTGTCCCTAAAGCTCTTCGTAGTAGGTTTTCTTCCTTTCGTTGTATCTTGAGAACAAGCATCTTAAGCTTCTTGCTGCAGATGCTATGGATGGAACTTCCTGCCCCAAGGGTCAGTTGTCAGGGAAGAAGGTGCATAAGTTAAGGCCGGAATCTTCCGCTGTCCAGCCTCTGCCGGCAGTTTCTCCTGAGTTTATTACAAACCAGGAGACTTGACTGGTTGTATTGTCAGATTCCTCTACTGTGTCTGGATTGAAGGTTGGTGAGGATCTGGTGGGCAGCACATCCGATGAGGATTTGCAGGTGTCCATTGGGGGCTTTCAGAGGGAACCACAGTTAATTGTTTCTGAGGGGTCTGTAGGGGTTCCGCAGTTTCTGTTTAGGGAAAAAGTTCCTACTACAGTTGTAGAATGGTGTCCTGAGTCAGGACCTTCGCGGGTATCTAGGACGGACATCCCCTTAAAAAAGAAACGGAAAACTAGTCGTATTTCTTCTGCTCCTAGGGATCCACAAAGTGAGTAGCAGGCCTTTACTCGGGGGTTATTTAATGCTTTATTGTCGTGGATGCCTCCTCAAGGGGTTTCGGTTCCTCCTCCTGCTTGTTCCTCTTCCCATAAAAGGCTTAGAGAAATAAATTCTTCTGTGATGGATTCTGATGATGAATCCCTTGCTTATTTGACCCATATCCCTTCTCCTTTAGATTACGGGTCTGAGAAGTAGGACTGTCATACTGTAGGTAATCCTTCTGAAGAAATTTTCTTTGGGGACTCTATCTTGGATGATGGAATTTTTAAGTGGGATTGTGCCTGGGTTTCAGATATACATAAGAGGTACTATGAGTTGCAGCAAATGGAATCTCCTAAACCTGCAGCCATTCCTCCTGTCTTGGCTACTTTATTGGATGTTTTTCCAGTGTCTCTAAAAGGCCAAATTCTATGCCCCCTGCTCCCAGGAAGTCTGATAGGTTTTATAGGGTGCATGAGGATTGTTCCTTTTTGTTTAAATGTCCTGCTGCTGACCCTCTGTGGTGTCTAGGCTCTGATAAGCCATCTCAATTGCTTCCTTCGTCCAAGTTGCTGCCTTCTGACAAAGACATTAGAACCATGGATAAGCTAGGTAAGAAGGTTTATACTTCGGCTACACTAGTTTTTAGGGCTATTAATTATCAGACCCATATCTCTAGGTGTGTGGTAGCTCTTCTTTCTCAGGCTTGTCGGCTTCTTTCTTATCTTCCAGACTTAGAGTAAATCATCTGCTCTTTCCTTGCTAGGAACTTCCTCTCAAGTAGTTTGTCATTCTGTCAAATGTAGTTATGATGCAGCAGATGCCTCTTCTAGGGGTGCTGCTTTTGGTTCTGTTCTGAGGAGGTGTTTTTGGCTTCTGCTTCAACCTTTACCCAATGATATTAAGGCTAAGTTGATGGATGCTCCTCTAGATAATAAACTTTTTTGTTTGGGGAAGTGGTTGCTGGTTTATGCAAGTCTCTCTAGAACTAAGAGAAGGATTTACAGGATCTTAAACATGTCTTTGTTTCTCCTGTGTCTAAATTTCAGCGAAACTACCCTTCTAAACCAGCCTTTGTTCATAGGCAATCTCGCTGTCCTTTGAAAGGTAAAAAGGGTGGTAAACTGACTCCTCCTGCTAAGGCCACTCAGACTACAGGGATTCTAAAGCTTTCCTTTCCTGACAAGGTGCTGTCTGACTATCCACATGTTCCCGGCCACATTCCTCTTAGCCTTTCTGTTTCTCTTCCTGTCTGGCTGCAAATCATCCAGGATTTTTGCGTTCTATCAATCATTTGGTAGGGGTACTTCATGGTCTAGATTTTCTGCCCTCCTTTTATTGGCATTCCTCAGCCTTCTCAGGAACAACTTCCTTTTTTCCCCAGAGGTTCTTCGAAACCTCTTGTCTCAGGGTACTATTCAAAGGGTGCCTGTGTCCTAAAGGGGGAAAGGGTTTTATTCAAGAATGTTTCTAGTGCCCAAAAAAGAAGGTACTTTGATCCTATTCTAGACTTCTCTCATCTAAATACCTTTCTGAAGGTGCCTTCCTTTCTGATGTCATTTCAGTCCCTTTTTCCTTTCTTGCTCCTTCAGGCCTTTCTAGTGTCTCTAGATCTCAAGGATGCTTATTTCCATATTCCTTTCCAGCCTCTCTACGGGAGAATTTTCCGTTTCTGTGTTGCTTCCTGGCATTTTCAGTTCTGTGTTTTGCCCATTGGCCTTTCTACTGCCCCAAAGATATTCACCAAATGCCTCGCTCCTGTGATTGCTTTTTTTGCAGGCTTCAAAGGATCTAAATCTTTCCTTATTTGGACAACCTGCTGATTCAGGCATCCTTTCCAGAGGTCCTTTTGCAAAATCTTTGTTTTACCATTTCTCCTCTTCAGACGATAAACTTCAAAAAGTCTTCCCTGACTCCTCCTCGGGATCATGCCTTTCTGGGTTGCAGGATTCAGACGGTGCCAATGCTAACATCCCTGCCTCCTCCAAAGGCCTTAACTCTCATTTCTTTCTTTTAAACTCTTCTTCCCCTGGCCTCCATTTCAGCCAGGGAATTTGAGTGCTCTGGGTTCATGGCTTCCACCATGCCGATGCTCTCTCTGGTCAAACTCCACATGAGGAAGTGCCAGTGGTTTCTGAAGTTGGTGTGGCTTCAGCATGCACATCCTCTAGACTTTCCTGTTCCTCTTCTCCCGTGTCTCAAGAAAGAACTTCTGTGGTGGATGTAGCAGTTGTCTCTGAATCCAGTGGTCCCTTTTCAACCTTCTGTTTCCTCTCAGGATCTGTTCACAGGTGCTTCAGATGTGGGATGGGGAGCAACGTTTGGTTCCCTGAGGGTGCAGGGAGTGTGGTTGCCTCGTCAGGCGATTGAACACATCAACATCAAAGAAATTAGAGCTGTTATACTGGCTGTTCAGGCCTTTCATTCTCTCTTCTCTCCGGGGCCTCTCAAGGTGTTCACAAACAATACCACAGTTATGTGGTATATCAACAAACAGGGTGGTACAAGATCTTACTGTATTTGCTGACTGGCACTTTTGGTATGGCTGTGGCCGTCAAAGTATCAAGTGATTCTTCAGGCAGTTTATAATCCTTCAGATGAGAATATTGTGGCAGACAATCTGAGCAGGTCCTTCACTCACTCCCATGAATGGGATGCTTCACAGGGATGTGTTTCTGGACATTGTTCACTAGTGGGGGTACTCCTCAAGTAGATCTCTTTGCCTCCCCTCTGAGCAGACAAATTCCACTATTTTGTGCTAGAGTCCCAGGTCCCCTGGTATGGAAGGTGGATGCCCTCTCATTTTCTTGGAAGGGATGCATTCCCTCCCCTTCCTCTCATTCCGAAAGCCCTGTTCAAGATTCAACAGGATGCTTTCAAAATATTGTTGGTGACTCTTTTGGCCGCAGCAGCACTAGTTCCCTCTACTTCTGCATTTAGCCAAGGGCAGTCATCATAAGTTACCTCACAGGTGGATCTCCTCACACACAACATCCCCACCTGTCCATGCTTCAACTGACACTGTGGGTGATAGGGTTTTGATCCCTCATAGACAACTTTTTTTCTGAGGATGTGCTGCAGGAGGCCAGGAAATCTACTACTAGGAAATACTACTTGCTTCAGTGGAAGAGGTTTTCTATTTAGTGTCTTTCTTTCATGACATGGACCCACTTTTTGTGGATGTTCCTTTGGCTCTCTCATATTTGTGTGAGTTGCTCAATGCTGGTTTGACCTATTCTTCTGTTAAGGCCCACTTATCAGCTCTTTCTGCTTGTCTGCCTTTAACTACCCTGTTAGTTTCTAGATTTGAGGCTAAGCAATTTCTTAAAGGCGTCCTTATTATTAGACTCCCAGGAAGCTTGTTCCTCCCCCCTTGGATGTTAGTTTTGTTCTGGAAATTTTGACTCAGGCTCCTTTTGAGCCTGCTGCTTCAGTTTCCTTGCAACACTGTTCTTGAAAGTCAGCTCTTTTGTTAGCTCTTACTTCTGCCAGACGGGTGTCTGAGTTGCAAGCCCTTATGGCTTGTCCACATCTTTTGATATTTCATGAGGACAGGGTGTCCTTGCTTTACTAATCCTTTCATACCCAAGGTGGTTAATGAGTTGTCACTTAATCAGTCTATTAATTTCCCTACTTTTTCCCCCCTCCACAGTCTGACAGTGAGGGGGTGCTCCATACCTTAGATGTGCCTAGACAGCTCAGATTTTATTTGGATAAAACTAAAGCTATCAAAATCTGACCATTTGTTTGTTTCATTTCATCCTAGGTCTTAGTTTGGCTGTTTCCAAGTAAACTATTTCCACTTGGATTTCAAAGGCTATTTCCTTTTGCTGCACTTTTGAGAGAGAGCCTCTTTTGGTGAGAGCCTTCCTTCTTCTGTAAAGGCTCATTCTACTAGAGCTGTTTCAGAGGCTTAGACACTCATTCTATTCTTGAAGCTGCTACCCGGACTTTTGTGCATACATTTACCAAACATTACCAGTTGGATGGTATCTCCAGTGCTAGAGCTGGTTTTGCTGATGCCATTCTTCATGGCTTCTTAGAGGGGTCTGCTATGCTTCTTCCTCCCAAGTTTCTTCTTGAGCTTTGGCACTGTCCAATTTTGTAATGAATACTGCAGCGGTGAATGTAAGGGCGTAGTACAGTTGTATAAAATCTTACCATAACGGTAGATGTCCTTGCCTTCATATTCACTCCCTCCCTCCATCCCCTTTCTTCCTTCCTGGATGTGCAGGTTCTCGTTCGTTTTTCTTATTGTTCCTACTGGGGCAATCAGTTCTGAGGCTGGTACGCATGAACGTCATCTTTATACCCTACTCTACGCAGGAAGTGTGTAGGTAACATTCAGTGTACATTAAAGCAATGGTAGACTTTTGTAAACTGGCCGGATGGTGGGCTTCATGGCAGGAATCCTATTTGTAATGAATACTGCAGCATTGAAGGCAAGGACATCTGCCATTATGACAAGATTTTACACAACTGTACTTTATTAAGAGAGCAATGAACTGCTTACTCTGAAGGGAAAGAATGAAATCTAATTCATGCAGAAAGTAATTCATTAGGCATATAAATGACTATAGACAGCATAAAGTGTGAAGGGAATTGAATAAGAATGAACCTGACTGCTTATGATAAAAAGGGAGTGGCAATGCAGGAGATGTCAGTCTTACCTTCTGAAAGGAGACCACAGACATCTGGTCTCAGTACTAAGTGAATGTCCCAGGATTAAGAAATGTATTAAGTGGAAGGGTTGTAACAAAAAAGTAATGGGGTGGTAGTTATGCCACAGCTAGCCGTGGCCCCTACTGCTATCCAATTACTTGTCCATACATCATGATTGTAACAAAAAAGTAATGGGGTGGTAGTTATGCCACAGCTAGCCGTGGCCCCTACTGCTATCCAATTACTTGTCCATACATCATGATTCAAAGGAAATGATTCAAAGGAAAGAAAAGACAATAATCACAGTGGGGCGTGTAGAGCATGATGAATACAAACTCGTTTGTCAGCTTCTGGCATTCTAAAAGGATCCAACTTGTCCAAGAAAAGCATTACCTCCTAGTTTAAAATTTTTATACACCAGCAAGGTTGGCTGTATCATCTCAACCCTCACCAACAATAAGGAATTAAAGATTTTTCATTGCTCTTAGTAATAGAATGTACAGTTGTGTAAATAAGCTTACCATAGCAGTAGATGTGTGAATACATAGCAGCAGGTTACTGCTGCAGTAACCTTAGCTATATGGGTTATATTCTACTAACAGCTGCCAAAGCTTCAGAGGACCTTCCACACGCCCAAACTGTTAACCAGCTTGGTCTGAGCTGAGTAAAAGACAGGTTTGGATGCAAGTCCTTCAGACCTTTCATGCAACAGAGGCAGGGATGTTAAAACCCTGAAAAGGATGGTGCTAGGAAAATAACTAATTGTCTACACCCTGGCATAAAAATATCCAAAAATAAAGGGGAGTGGATTGAGGGACCTGCTGCAGCAGCAGTGATCAAGTGAACATCTACTGTTATGGTAAGTTAAGTTGGTTTACTTACACAGCTGTACTACATGTATCATTAGGATCGCTGCTGCAGCGGCCTAAGCTATATTCATAGATTGCCGTAGCTTAGAAAACATGAGAGGAGGAAGGGTGTGAAGGCCCAGAATTCCCTGAAGAATTGTCCTAGCAAAATCTGCCCTAGACCTGGAGAAGGAATCTAGTTTGCAGTGCTTTGCAAAAGTATGCACACAGAACCAAGTTGCTGCTTCTAGAATACTTTTAGAATATAAACTCTAACATAGATGAAGCCAAGGTTCTGGTAGAATGGGCCTAGAACCTGTCTCAGTTGTTGGAGTTGTGGGTGTAACAAAAAGCAATAGCCTGAGACTATCATTTGTAAATGGTTTGTTTTGATTGTCTTGATGCTGTCCTCTTTATTACCATCACGAGAAATGAACAACTGACAAGTACTGATTAATTTTGTTCTGTCAAGATGCATCAAACACTCCCAATCTTGTGAGAGTAGATCCAGTCTGCGAGGACGCTATCGGTAACCAGACATGGCCATTTCCAGAACAAGGGAAAAACCACTGCTGCCTGGGCCAGAAGGGAGTCCTCACAAGGATCTTTGAGTAGTCCTGAATCTTCAGAATTACCCTGTATATTCGTGGAAAGGGTGGAAAAGCATGTAGGAACATTCTTGTCCAAGGAAAAGAAAAAAGCATCAGTCTTCCAGGCCTTCTTGCAAGGAGTCCTGGAGCAAAATATTGGTGATTTGTTTATTTTGATTAGAGGTAAAAGAGATCTGTCTAAAGATTTTCTCACAGGTGGATCAAGTCTGATGTCCTTACGTTCACCGCTACCGCTGCAGTATTCTTTACTAATGGGGATTCCCTGCTGTGAATCCCTTCGTCCGGCCAGTTTACAAAAGTCTTTGCTTTAAGGTATGTTGAATGCCACCTGTGCACTCCTTGCATAAGGTAGGGCATAAAGGTGACGTTCAAGCGTACCATTCTCAGAACTTTTGCCGCCAGTCCAAACACTGTTTTAACCGCTGGTCTGTTGCATACATCCATTTTTTTTTTGTTTGTTTTTTTGCCGTATTTCCTTTTGTTACACTTTCTTGGCTCATCCTACTAGAGCTGTGGCTTCTTCTGGTGCTTTTTTCAAAGGCTTAGATGCTAATTCTGTTCTTGAAGCTTCTACCTGGACTTCTGTGCAAATCTTTACCAAAGGTTACTAGATGGATGGTATCTCCAGAGCTAGAGCTGGTTTTGCTACTGCAATTCTTCATGGCTTCTTGGAGGGCTCTGCTGCTTCCTCCACCCAGGTTTCTTTTTGAGCTTTTGCATTCTCCCATTTGTAAGGGATACTGCAGCGGTGAATATAAGGACATAGTAGAATTCTGTAAAATCTTACCATAACGGTAGATGTGCTGCAGTATTCACTCCATCCCCCAAGTCATTTTCCCTTCCTGGCTGTGCAGGTTCTCCTTGGTTTTCTTTGGACTGCTTGTTCCTACTGGGGCAATCTATTCTGAGGATGGTTCACCTGAACATCACCTTTATGCCCTATCTTGCTCAAGGAGTGCACAGGAGTGCACAGGTGATGTTAAGCGTACCTTAAAGGGAGAGTGTCAGAGCTGCACCTTTTCAGAACACTTGATTTTTTTCACTGTAATGCGTAGCTTAATTTATATACATTTGACCTACTGTACTTTGTCTGTATGTTTATGTATCATGTTTGTAGAAATTCACATTTTCAGCTTCTGGAGCATCCCGTTCTCAGTTTTGACAGATAATGCCGCCCATGGTATGATGTCACTATACACACCCCTTCCCTGTCTTCGGTTCATTAAATATGACCCTGCTTCACTTTTCCAAACTTGTTTTTATTCCCAGTGGAAACTAGAAACAATGTTGCTTTGGTTCCCTCAGGCACTGATCTCTGTCCATGAAGCTGTTAGCTTTACAAAAAAAAAAACGTAAATGCATAAATATGGTAATATAGTTGCACTGTCTGTAGTTGTCTTCTTTCAATCGCTTCCGTGACATACCTGCTAACTTCTTTGCAAAAGAGTCAGGCTGAAAGTGAAGGTGAAAAGACCCAAGATCCTGAACAAATTTAAAATATTACTGCTAATTATTTTAACAGAACAAAAGGGTTCCCATGAACGAGCATTTTATTTTAAACAATATGTAACTTTAATGGGACATTGCAATAAGTGAAACTTCAGATTCCTGCCTCAGAGTTATTTGTCATAAGGGTGCTAGTTTTGTGTTTAAATTATTTATGCTGCTGTGGTAAATATGTTCATCAGGTATCTGCAGGTCTTATTCCAGATAACTAAAGTGCCGTTGCAATGCAGTTTTGCCACACTTATTTATTTTTTTTATCTATACTGTTTACTTTTTTGTTATTTAGTTATTTCCTCCAGCTTTATAATATAGTCATGATCTTCAACTTTTACAGAGCAGTAAAATGTTTGCATTGCATATCAGCATTTGCAATACTGGTTTTCTAAATGTCTGTATTTAAATGCGTTATTCAATGCACTGTTCTGGTTAGTGTAAAACAGCTGAATTTTCAGTCCCGGTTATATAGTTTTCGGTCCCGGTTGTACAGTTTTTCATAATGCTAGTTACAACTGCTGTTTTTTAAATTTAAGAACTGTTGTTAATAAGAGCTCTTGATTTGCACACTAATTCTAACTATCTTTTTTTTTTCTTTTTGAAGAGGAGGGTTGTTGTATAATTCATGCTGCAGTCAAAGTTCTGCAGGTTTCATGTTTTTCATGCATTACTCGTTATTCAGTGCTAGCCACGGTGGTGCAGTGGTAGCATTGTCGCTTCACAGCAAGAGGTTCTCCCATTCGATTCTCTGCTGGAGCCCCTTCTGGGTGGAGTCTGCATGTCCTCCCCGCGGCCGAGTGGCATTCGAAAGACATGCATGAAAGGGCATACCTTCGTTGAAGGTTGGGCATCGGCACCATAAAAATCAACTGCCAGTCATTAGCAGACCGGAGTTCCGCTGTGGTGACCCCTAACCAGGAAAATCCGAAAGAAAAACATTCAGTGCTGTTTGGCTACATAGCAATATTATAGCTCTCCAAACTCAAGAATAAATGCAGAAGTAATAAGGGAAAATAAGAGGCATTTTTAAAATTTTTAAACAGTACTTATAGGTTGAGAAGTTGATAGAGAGAATGTGAATTATCATGCATTTCCAGAAGTAAAAGAAGTTTGTAACAAAAGTATAATCTACATATTTTGTTCCTAAATCATATGTTTTAGGAGGAATTTGGGACAGAAGAAAAACATGTTGCTAAACCCAGGGAAGTTTGAGAGACAAGGGCAGCAAGATGCTCTAAGTGTATGAGCAATATTAAAAAAAAAATACATGTTTCTATTTTGGTCCTTTGTCCCCCCCAATTATTTTAGGCTTTGTCCAGATTTCTCCAGCTAAGAAGTTGAGAGGTGGTATGGCTGTGACTACTGTCTATGTAGTAAATGCATATTATTATTATTATTTTTTTAATCTTTGAGGCGTCAAACCAGATACTTCAGTTATGCAGTGCTGTTTGTGGATAAAGTGATTGGCCCTGCTGATTGTTGCAATTCCAACTTTGCAAAGCTAATGTGTATTTGGGTGACTCAAGACAGAATTCAAGCTGTGACTGCTGTTTATGCCAAAAAAGTTGTCCTAACCATTCTTTACTTTTCTTCTTTTTTCTTTAACCAAGCAGGATAAAACCAGACACCATAGGTAGGCAAGGGAATGGGAGTTAGCTGTGTATGAAATTGTGGTATTTGCTGTTGTAATTCTGAGTTTGCAAGACTAATGAGCATTTGAATAAAGGAGGAATACAGGTTGTCTCCTGTTTGTATGACCAGTGGGAAAATACATTACAGTAACCATTTTTCTTTCATTGGTTTTATCCGGGCCGGTCAAACCAAATGCTCTAGATAGGTAATGAGTATGAAGGTTGATTGTGGATAAAATAATTAGCATTGCTGAATGTCCAGATTTTTGCCTCACATTTTTGATCTGTTTCTCATGTCAAATCATTGGGAAGTCATTGAGGGTTCAAATAAAAAATAATGACAAACATTTGAGTTTCATGCTTCATACCCTTCAGAAAATTCACGCTAATGCAAAATGAGTTATTTTATCAACTTTCTAAGTCTGTAAGAGCAGTATTAACAAAAAAAAAAGTGTCCCTGTTTTTGGGACCCCCCCCCCTCCCATTGTTTGACTTTGTCCAGATTTCATGTTCTAAGAGGTTGAGAGGTATGACTGTCACTACAGTTTGCTGTTATAATTTTGTGTTTACAAGACAAATATATATTACATGGTTTCTTAGGTGATTACTATGCTAACAACCCCAGGGGGGGGGGGCTTTTTATGCCTAGCAATTTTGAAATCTATCTGGCAAATCCTGCTACCCTATAGTTATTTAAGGGGGTCTATATTAGTTTGTCGAACTCTTATCTTCATAGAAATGCTGTTGATCAAACATAATACAGGGAATTCTGATGAAGTCAGTGTAGTCTGACGAAAGCACTTAATTGAATAAAGAAGAGTTTTCCTTTTATCCGGATCTGTGGTATTGTTGGCTGCCTACATCGTTATCTGTTTTTCTACAGTTTGTCTTGGTCTTTTGGCAGTTTATAATACATCGAATGCTAACTTAATCGAATGTTCACCTCAACAAATTTTTTACACAGGGAAACTAGTTGATCATCATCAGGAATTTGCCCTTTTCCCCACTGTAGTGCAATGTCGGCGTTGGTGTATTTAGTTAGGGGGGAGTGGGTGGGTTTTAAATAATGCACTTTGTATGATGGTCACTATGTTCGTCCGCTAGTTAGTTTCCCTGGGTAAAAAGTTTGCTGAGGTGAATGTTCGATTAAGTTGGCTTTTGCTGTATTATGTTCTTTCAGCAGTGATTCAATGAGGATACAGATGATGTTCATCATGTTTCACTGTTGCAGTCATTACACTTGGGTTATCCTGCTACCCGCAGTCGGCCTGAATTCCAAAGTCCTGGTCCAGCGTCTGTTGCTGTCGCCTCTTCCCTGACGTCAGCGCTTCAGGGGTATATAAGATGCAGCCAACGCCTTTTTCTTCAGTCTTTCTTGCCGCGCGGTGCCTGAAGCAAAAGCAGTTCGGCCGACTCCTGAGAATTTAGAAATTGAATTTCAGATCCGAAGTCTTCAGTGAAGCTAAGTACTCTGTTGGGAAAACTTTTTCTTGCTCCAGACCGATGTCAGTAAAAGTTAACAGTTGTATGAATACCTCATCATTCTTACTGTATTCCTTGCCTAGGCCCTGACCACAATGTTGCTAGTTGTCGGTTTTGTGCTAGATTCAACCAATGCACTATTAAGCGTCGGTTCGTTTTTGCTTTACATTACTTTGGCCGAAGGTTTAACTGTATAATGCTGTCAGAACTACCTATGACCGGAGTTCACAAAAAGTGCAAGGACAAAGAAAAGGACAGGAATCTGAGGTCCAAAACTGACTAAGCCTCTTCTAGGCCAGTTGCCGGTTCTCAGTGAGGTGCTTTCGCAGCCCATGTCACCCACTACCTCAAAGCCGTAGGCCGCCTCCGACTCCTATGTGGAGACGACTAGGCCTCTGGAAACTCAAGGTATTGGGCCTATGGAAATTATTCCCTCAGATGGGTCTGGAGCCGCCGAGCAGGCATCGGCTTCTGAGGGTGTTTTCAGACCTACACAGCTTACTATCAAGACCACTTCAGCAGCAAAGGCAAAGTCTAAAACACCTTTAAAGACAAAGAAACAAGTACAGCATTCTCCTGGACAGTCATCCATGTCTAAGAAACAGATGCTGAAAATGGCTGAGGACCTAATTACTTTGATCAGGAGTTCCCATCCCCTCCTGATAAAAGGCCTAGGGCAAGACACTGACTATGATTTCTCTGACCAGGTTTCTATTTCTTCTGATTCCTCTTCAGAACAGGGATATTCTCTTCCTACAGAATTCTGTACTGAGATTAAAAAACTGTGCTCTGAACTAACAGTCAATGTTTCTCTTTCCACCATGGAAGAGTTTTGAAACAGACTAACGATAAGCTCAAGGGAATATGAAGTTACACTGATTGAGAGAAAGAAGGGGAAATTGTTAAAAGACCTACGCGATTACGAGACCAACAAAGCTTTTCTTTCAAGAGCCAATCGTAATAGGTCTTGCAAGCAAGTTAGGTTTCAATAGGAAGAGGGAATCCATCGCTATCATAACTCCTCAGCGTCAGAAGGGGATTATACATCGTATGAGGATGAAAATGTTGATTCTGAATTTCCTTTACTTCCAGTAGCCCAACAAGCGGATAATTTTCGTCAGACTTTTCGACGAGATTCCTCTGTCTCTCATAAGGGTGCCCAAGGACAGAAACGTCAGCGGGAACATTTCTTCAATCCAGCGGGTGAACAATATGGACAAGGGGGTTACAAACGAGGTAAATGGTGACATTACATTTAATAATACACAAGAATATGTAATTAATCTATCTGGATACTCGTTTAGTGATGTGGAATTATCTGTGTTAAATCGGGGTTTAAAATTTATCCCCACTGCAGTAACAAGGTTACATGATATACAAAAAGATGTTTTCATGTTTGGCAGAAAGCTACATTTGAAATATTTCTTTAGCCAGACATAGAACATTCAAGTCCTGCATTTTGTGATAACATGAGTACTTCATCTGATAGTTTTTATTCCTGTATTTCAGATGAAACAGTGAATGCTTATTGCAAGTTTAATACTGATAATGTTCCTTCTATTAGTCACTTTATTCCAAATGTTTTAAATACTGATGTGTGTAATTGTATTAATTTGATTATTTTGCTGAGGTTGCATATAAAGATTTTATGCGAGATAAAAAGAATATTAAGTATAATATGCACTTTGAAGAATGGCAGGCTCTACTGGCACTAAGCAGTAAGAGAGAAATTATTTTCAAACCAGCGGATAAAGGCAATAAATTAGTGGTTATGGATTTTACATATTATTTGAGTATGTGTATGGACCATCTTAATGACACTACAACTTATGAAATAGTTAATATTGACTTATATATGGCATCGATGCTAGAATATAAGGAACTTATAAATAAAGGTGTGAGGTTAGGTTATTTTTGCCCTATAGATGTTAAGAATAAATTTGGTAGATGGTTGTTCTATGGCCCATTTCTATTGTCTACCCAAAATACATAAAAATCTAAGAAAGCCACCGGGTAGACCAATTGTTTCCGGATATAATTATTTTTTACATAATTTAGGAAGTTTTTTACCCTGGCTTGCTGTTCTGGTTGTTACATCTATGTCGACTGATCCCATCTTCACCTCCCTCGAGTTTTTCGGGAAACTATGGATGGTAGTCAACTTTCACTGGACAATTTTTTGAGCAATGCATCAGATCGGGGTGAGCGTCAACCCTTACATAGAAATGTGACTGACAAAAATGCATCTACCTGGGAGAAATGGGAAGAAGATAGACATAAGCGGTTTCCTAATCCATTTTCCAGTGTGGGAAGGAAGTTACCTTTGTCAGTTAATACAGAAAGTAAGGCATTGTTTGATGAATTAGAAAAGAAAATGTGGAAAGAGACTGCAACTTAAATATTTGTGGTCTACAGAAGTATTTGGAAACTGAGACTACACCTAGGGGACTTAGAATTTTTAAAGACCCCACGACTCCATTTGATTTGTCTTTAGAGACTGATTCTGGTTTTCATAAAAGATGAGTTTCTGCAGCGCATAAATGTGGTACCGAATGGCTACACATTTTGGTGGAGCGTGACCAGTTAAAGCAAAAAGAATTATGTACTGAGATTAAAAAACTGCTCTGAACTAACAGTCAATGTTTCTCTTTCCACCATGGAAGAGTTTTTGAAACAGACTAACGATAAGCTCAAGGAATATGAAGTTACACTGATTGAGAGAAAGAAGGGGAAATTGTTGAGACCTACGCGATTACGAGACCAACAAAGCTTTTCTTTCAAGAGCCAATCGTAATAGGTCTCGCAAGCAAGTTAGGTTTCAACAGGAAGAGGGACTCCATCGCCATCATAACTCCTCAGCGTCAGAAGGGGGTTATACATCGTATGAGGATGAAAATGTTGATTCTGAATTTCCTTTACTTCCAGTAGCCCAACAAGCGGATAATTTTCGTCAGACTTTTCGACGAGATTCCTCGGTCTCTTATAAGGGTGCCCAAGGACAGAAGCGTCAGCGGGAACATTTCTTCAATCTAGTGGGTGAACACTATGGACAAGGGGGTTACAAACGAGGTAAATGGTGGCATTACATTTAATAATACACAAGAATATATAATTAATCTATCTGGATACTCGTTTAGTGATGTGGAATTATCCGTGTTAAATTGGGGTTTAAAATTTATCCCCACTGCAGTAACAAGGTTACATGATCTACAAAAAGATGTTTTCATGTTTGGCAGAAAGCTACATTTGAAATATTTCTTTACCCAGACATGAACATTCAAGTCCTGCTTTTTGTGATAACATGAGTACTTCATCTGATAGTTTTTATTCCTGTATTTCAGATGAAACAGTGAATGCTTATTGCAAGTTTAATACTGATAATGTTCCTTCTATTAGTCACTTTATTCCAAATGTTTTAAATAATGTTGTGTGTAATTGTATTAATTTGGTTAATTATTTTACTGAGGTTGCATATAAAGATTTTATGCGAGATAAAAAGAATATTAAGTATAATATGCACTTTGAAGAATGGCAGGCTCTACTGGCACTAAGCAGTAAGAGAGAAATTATTTTCAAACCAGCAGATAAAGGCAATAAATTAGTGGTTATGGATTTTACATATTTGAGTATGTGTATGGACCATCTTAATGACACTACAACTTATGAAATAGTTAATATTGACTTATATATGGCATCGATGCTAGAATATAAGGAACTTATAAAGGTGTGAGGTTGGGTTATTTTTGCCCTATAGATGTTAAGAATAAATTTGGAATAGATAATTGTTCTATGGCCCATTTCTATTGTCTACCCAAAATACATAAAAATCTAAGAAAGCCACAGGGTAGACCAATTGTTTCCGGATGTAATTATTTTTTACATAATTTAGGAATTTTTTTTACCCTGGCTTGCTGTTCAGGTTGTTACATACATATTCTCTTCCTCCGTATGAGGTCTCTGATGCTGAAGAAATCTATACCTTCAGCCTCTCCTTCTGAGGACTACTCTTTTGGGGAAACCCTGCACACCATGAGGGAGCATTTCCATTGGGAGAGCCAGGATTATTCAGAATCCAAGAAAAGGCTCAGAGACTTTCTTTTATTGCCTCAGCACAGGCCTCTTGCTATCCCTCCGGTGCTAGATATTGTTGATGATGTATTTTCTGAATCTAGTTTGTCTCCCGATTCTTTACCCCCTGCACCTGTTAAGCCAGATAGGTACTACAGGGTTCCATATTCTCATAAATTTCTTTATAAAAACCCTGCTGCTGATCCAGAAACAATTTCTCAGGGTCCCAAAGGGGTGAAGGCTTCTACTGCAAAAAAAACCCTGTACCCTCTGATAGGGATTCTAGAGCACTGGACAGATGGGGGGGGGGGGGTTATACCTCTGCTGCTTTAGCTGTAAGGGCTTTAAATTGCCAGTTTCACATGCTTAAATATCAACACTACCTAATGTCTCTGCTAAAACCTCTGAATGTCCTGAAAACAAGGAAATGCAGGATTTATTGCATGCAGCTGAACAAGTGGGAAAGCATACTTTGCAATGTTTTGATTCACTAGAGGCTTCCTGCAGAGCCGCAGTTATAGGTTCTGTCATTCGAAGGCATGCTTGGTTAAAAGAACAGAGTTTTACCTGATCATGTTAAAGCAAAATTATTGGATGCTGCATTACAGCATGATACTTTGTTTGGTGTTAAGGCAGAAGAGGTGTTAAAGAAAATGGA
This sequence comes from Protopterus annectens, assembly GCF_019279795.1. Taxonomy (NCBI): domain Eukaryota; kingdom Metazoa; phylum Chordata; order Ceratodontiformes; family Protopteridae; genus Protopterus; species Protopterus annectens. The sequence goes on from NC_056734.1 coordinate 174,066,528, forward strand.
GGATAAAGCAAAATCAATGCAGACAGTAAAGGATTTCTTACAGGCTCAGCCACCCAGATTTAGCAGGAACTGGCCTTCTAAAAATTGGTCCTTTCCAATGTCAGACAGGCTACCACGAGGCAGATCTCAGCCCCAAGGCTCATACAGACCTAAACAATGGGGCGCTTCAGCCCCCAAAGGAGGAGAAGATAAATCACAACTTTCTAGGAAACAGTCCCAATGACTTTCCTCTACCAATACCAAGCACTTACCTTTTGGCAGTACCCTTAGGGGGAAAACTGGCACTTTTCTCACAAAATTGGCACATGATCACCCAGGACAAATGGGTACTGAATATTGTTTCTCAGGGTTACAGGTTCTACTTTCACACCCTCCCAAGGCCAAAAGGTATGCCAGACCTGCCACACAATCAATGGGCAGAGGCACAAAAACAAATTTCTGCTCTCATGGACATGAGGGCTATTCAAAAAGTACTACAGCAAGAGCAGGGGCAAGGATTTTACTCAAGACTTTTCTTGGTGCTCAGAAAGGACAAAGCCTGGAGACCAATACTGGACCTGTCTACTCTAAATACTTTCCTGGACGTTTCAAAAATGTTGACACTGCAGCAACTCCCAGGCTGGGCTAGTTACTTTGGACCTCAGAGGCATACCTGCATGTCCCAATCAGACAATCGTGCAGAAGATACCTCAGATTCATAGCTGGCTCAATGCATTACCAATTCTCTGCACTGCCCTTTGGCTTCTCTACTGCACCCAGGGTCTTCACAAAATGCCTGGCACCAGTCATTGCATTTTGCAGACAAAAAGGAATTCAAATCTATTCCTACTTGGACAACTGACTTATTCAAGCAGAGAGCAAGGACATTCTACTAAAGCATCTGGTGTTTGTAAAAAGATTACCAAGTTGCCTAGGGTACACAGTAAACTAAAAGAAATCAAAACTAGTGCCCTCTCAAGAGATTGTCTTGGAAAAGCTCACACTGCCTCATTTTAAGCCAGCCAATACAGCTGAGATAAAATTCTTATGGAAGACTGCTCTGCTCCTAGCAATACCTTCAGCAAGAAGAGTCTGAGTTACAGGCATTAATGGCAGTGGAACCTTTTATAATTTTCCATCCGGACAGGGATTCTCTAAGGACAGACCCAACATTTATGCCAAAGGTAGTATCCAGTGTGGCTCTTAACCAAACCATTCATTTGCCAACTTTTTATCCAAATCCCCAGAATAAAGGGGAGAGACATCTGCACTCTTTGGACATACACAGGCAGCTACGCTTCTACTTGGACAAAACAAAAGCTTTCAGAAAGACTGAGCAACTATTTGTGGCATATGCTGCAGGATCACAAGGAAAGGCTATTTCAAAGCAGACTATTTCAAAATGGATAGGACACTGCATTTGTTTCTGCTATGCACAGCATGGCAAATCAGTGCCTAAGAATATTAGGCCACATTCTACCAGGGCAGCAGCCACATCAGCAGCCTTTCTTGGAGTACCAACCAAGGAAATTTTGGAGGCTGCAACTTGGAGTTCAGTGCACACTTTTACCAAGCACTATCACTTACCTCTTACTCTTCATATAAGGGGTGGCGTAAGCCACAAAAATTTGGGCTAGGCTTATAAATGCCTTAGGGCAGATAGCCTAGTATAAACCTATGAACCTAAATCCAGAGCAGGCTTTTCCACTGCAGTTCTGCAGGGCCTCATAGCCACTCCTAATCCTATTTAGACCCAGCCGCCCACCCTCAGCTTTGGGATTCAACCCAAGTGTAATGACTGCAACAGTGAAACACGATGAACATAGTACAGTTATGTACCTACCATAAATGTAGATGTTAGTGTATTCACTGTTGCAGTCCAGGTTACCCACCCACCATCCCCCTTTCTTTGCTGGGACTTATCTATACTTCTCTATCCTATACAATCTATGTGGTGTATTTGCTTGTAGGTGAAGGTTTTGTTTATTTTACTGTGTGTTTTTTATAAGCAATATGCATTACCTACCTTCTTGGGGGCACCTGACATCTGGGGCAAGAAAAACTGAAGAAAATGGCGTCTACTAAATCTTATATACCCCTGGCACATTGACGTCAAGGAAGAGGCGACCGCAACCGACGCTGGACCATGACTTTGGAATTCAGGCAGACTGTGGGTAGCCTGCCAGCAGGATAACCCAAGTGTAATGACTGCAACAGTGAAAACACTTAACATCTACATTTATGGTAGGTACAACTGTACTTCGTGTTTCACTGTTGCAGTCATTACATTTGGGGTTATCTGCTTGCAGGTAGGCCTCAGTTGGCCTGATTAACAAAGTCTTGGGTCCTACGTCAGTTGCTGTCTCATCTTCCATGATGTCAGGTCATCAGGGGTATAAAACATGCAGCCGATGCCATTACATCAGTCTTTCTTGCAGTGCGGTGCCAGAAGCAGTTTGCAAGTGCAGGTCGTCCGACTCCTGAAATTTTCGTTTTCAAGTTTCAGAATCAAAGTCTTCAACTAAAGCTAAGTACCCTGTTGGGGAAACTTTTTCTTGCTCCTTACTGATGTCAGTAAAAGTTAATAATTGCATTACTTGTGGGAAGCAAATCCCTCAAAGATTTTCATTCGTACTGTATTCTTTGCCTAGGACCTGACCACGACGTACCTTGCTGTCAGTTTTGTGCTTTATTTAATCAGCACACTATCATTCGTCTGTATTTTCGCCTCTGAATATTTTGGTTCTCTGACTGTTACCCATCCGACTATCGCGATTCCGAAAAAAAACGCAAAGATGGAGACAGGCCGCCGAGGCGCCAGTACTCAGTGAGGTGCTTTCGCAGCCCCTGATATTTGCTACCTATGATTCGCAGGCCTCTTCTGAGACCCATTCAGAGTCCGGTATGCTGCAAGATGCTTCAACTATGGAACCCGCAGATGTCTCTACCTTGGATGGGTCCGGAGCCGCTGTTCAGGTACCAGCTTCTGAGGGTGTATTCAAGCCTATGGACTTGCATATTAAACCAATGCCTCCTTCTTTACTTAGGCCTAAATCTTGAACCATGCCTAAAAAAAAACGATGCCCAGGCCCACATACTTGGGCCTCTATGCCTAAAAAACAAATGATAAGAATGGCTGAAGATCTAATAACTCTAATCGGGTAGCTAACCTTCCTCCCTCTAAGAGGCCTAAGACTGAAGTTGATTATGAATTTGCTGACCAGGATTCTGTTTTTTCTGATGGATTTGCCCTTTATCTACTTATGAAGATTCTGATGCAGAGGACTCCATTCCCTCTGCTTCCCCCCTTGAGGATGTTTCTTTTGGGAAACCTTACATTCTCTTAAGCATTTCCACTGGGAAAGCCAGGATTTTTCTGATTCAAAAAAAGAGGCTTAGAGAGTTCCTTCTCCTAACTCAGCATAGGCCTTTAGCTATTCCTCCTGTACTAGGCATGGTTGATGATGCTTTTTCGGAACCTAGTTTGGCCCCTGCTTACTTGCCTCCTGTTCCCAGAAAACCTGACAGATACTACAGCGTCCCTGAGTCCCAAAAGTTCATTTTTAAAAATCCTATTGCTGATCCAGAGATTTCACAGGGGCCCAAGGGCATTAAGGCTTCTACCGCCAAAAATCCTACCCCTTCTGATAGACTCCAGGGCGCCGGATAGATGGGGTAAGAAGGTTTACAGTTCTGCAAACTTGGCCATTAGGACTTTAAACTGCCAGTTTTATATGTTAAAGTATCAGCAACATGTTATTGGACTGCTTAAACAGAAAATGATGTTGATTCCTGACTGTGTGAATTACAGGATTTAATGCATTCTGCTAAACAATTTGGAAAACATACTTTGCAAATGTGGTTTTGATTCATCAGGGGCCTCTTGCAGGGCTGCTGTTACTGGGTCTGTGCTTAGAAGGCATGCTTGGCTTAAGGAGCAATCTTTATCTGATCATGTTAGTTAAATTGTTGGATGCTCCCTTAAATCAGGACTGCCTGTTTGGCAACAAGGCTGAGGAAGTTCTTAAAAAAATGGAAGATAAAGCTAAATCTCTGCAAGCTGTTAAAGATTTCTTGCAAGATAAACTGTACAGAATATATATATATATATATATATATATATATATATATACATACATACATACATATGGTTCAAGACCAGAGAGCACCCCAGCCGTGCAAGGCTACAATGACTTCACATGTTCAGAACTCAAAGCTAGCATGAAAGAACCAAAGGTGAAGGTGTATCCATCTTGATTCAAGACAAATACACCTCAAGACTGGTCAGTCAGTACAACTCCCTAGAGCTACTCTTAAGTCCAACTAACTGTATGTAACCCCCCCCCTCCTCCATATCATTGTTAGTGATAGGTCCCCCACCATATGAGAGCCATTCTGCCTACCTGGACCTACTGGAGACACTCACTATACAGCCACACACCTTGATCACGGGTGATTTCAAATATCCTTCCATCTATTCAGAGTCATATATGAGCATAGGCATGCTTGTCCTAAGGTTCCTGGACTATTTTAATATAAATGGTCTGGAATAAATTGTCTTTACCCCCACAAGGGGCTTGAATGTCCTAGACTTAGTACTTGCCAACATAGGGGGTCTGTGTACTGCCCCCTATGTGTTGCCCTCCCTGGTAAGGTCTATTCATAAATCAGTCTCGTTTGAAGTAACAATCATACCTAATCTCCCCCCCCCCCCCGGAGCAAAAAGGATAAAATTTCTCAAAGCAAGCTATAGTCTCCTAATTGATGGTATAAATAGTTTCAAACCCCCTGCTACCACTGTCAACAATGACTTCTATACAGAGGTGTACACAAATGCCTTGTATAAACACCTATACAAATGTATAGAGACTGCTGTACCTGAATGAAAAAAAAAACGAGGTCATCACAAAAAAACAAGTCACCCTGGTGGACATCAAGCATAAATAGGTATACAGCAAGAGGAAGAAGCTAATGTCGAAGAACAAGATGGAACTGACTCAGTGGAGGAAGGACACCCTCCACAGCTTGAACAAGCAGATTAGATATCTTGTAAAGTCATCTAAAGCCAATTATGAAGCTAAACTAGCATCCCTAGCTAAGGATAATCACAAGGTATACATTAGCTATGTCAGAAGAGGAAGGCCCAGCTTTATCCCAAACTAGTAGTGGACAGTACAACTCATACTGACCCTGAGAACGTCGCTAACCTACTAGCAGACAGATTTGGCACAAACTTAACCCCCCTGTCCCCACCAGACATACCCCAAAATATACCTGTCACCAGTCCTCTACTTAGTATCTCCAAAGAGCAGGTCATAACTGCACACTCCATGGCTAAAAACACAGCCTCTATGGGAGCAGGTAACATCCGAGGCTGCCTAATAAATAGTTTGAAACAGTACTTAGCAGAACCAATGGGCACTCCCTTCATTCACAGTCTAAGTACTGGTTTTGTTCCAGCAGAGTGGAAACAGCAACAGTAATTCCCTTGCACAAAGGGTATCAATCAATGAACCCTGAGAACTATAGACAATCTATGCCTGGCTTACACGGCATCCACAAACCCCACACCCATGCATGTCCTGCATATTTGTAAGTTAGACAGTACCAGAAATACAAGGTATACGGACCTGAATTTTGTCTGACTTAAACAGCACATGCTGCAGAGATGTGCGTGTCCAGAGACTGCCCCTCCTATGGAACAGGCTTCCCATCCATGTGAAGCTGAGTTTGTCTATTTCCCAATTTAACCACAACCTAGACCAGTGGACGGGCAACAGGAAACTTGCACCAAGCCCTGGCACCCATGTCCCGTATGAACAGAGGCAGCTTAGCTTATAAATCACTGGCCCTCAATTTCCTAATTGAATAGAGGACATTATTCTTTCAGTAAAACTTTGCTAGGCCCATGAATATATCTACATCTCTCTCTCAAAAAAAAAAAAAAAAATATATATATATATATATATGCATGCATGTGTTTCAACTGTCTTCTGCAGTGGTATGTTAAGGGAGCAGCTTTTTTTTTTTAATTTAAGATGCAGATTACAGTTAGGGGCAGGGTTAGCACATATTACTTAGGTGCAGCATGGAGGCTTTGCTGGCTATAATGGATCCAGTAGACCAAAAACTCTCATACATCCAGAAATCAAACAATCCAGCTAATACCAAGGCCACAGTTATAAATTCACTCCCAACAAAAAACTAAAACGTAGAGGAATAGATGTAACTCTCCAGATTAAACAGTGTGACACACTGTCTGCTTTAAAAAGGACAACTGGTCAGGTGTTCATAAATTCACCCTCTGGTATGACTGACCCTGGCCCTCCTTTAAAAGGTGAAGAGGCTTAATTGTGGGTACTGACAAAGGGGAAGTGTCTTTGCTTCTCAGATGACTTGCAACTACTATGAACCTATGACATGACTAAGTCACATCCCTGTTTGGAAGCAGAGTTAGTTAGGCCTGCTTTCCTGGGGACTCTTGGGCGACCTGCATGGACTTGCAGTATGTGGGAGCAGAAGAAGACTACATGCTGCCTTGTCTGCACCAAAGGCTGAGATCTTTTAGTGTGTGTAGAAGACTTTGACAAAAGGTATATGCATGGTACTTTTACAGACAGTATGGCACTAGTGAGTGCATTGCAATGGTCAGTAGAAAAACATCAACTGTGTCAGCCAAAAGCCTTCAATGTACTTTTTGCTTTTGTGTTTTAGAACATCTTGAGATGCTGGTTTCTGTAAGGTTAACCCAACTCCTACATGTAGAGGTTTTATTTTTTTGCAGAGCAAGTGCTTCATTAAAATGAATGTTTATTTTCATGCCAACCTCGTTTTCTTAAATTCTCCTCTTGGACAGTTGTTTGTGGTTCCCCAGATTTTCACTGAAATTAGTTTTTCATCGCTGTTCCAACTCTGTTACAGGCCCATAAATAGGTCACTTAAAACTGTTTGTAGCTTTATCATCATTTTCTGCACATATCTATCTCCACTAAAAATCCAGTTTCTTAAAGTTTGTTACATTAACTAAAAGTTTAAGTATAAAAAATAATTACATAATTCTCAATTTGTGGTAAATGAAGCCTGAGTTAATCGTTTTGTATGTTAATTCTTCTAAAATTGCTGCAGTCGTCCTTGGCTATGCGTTGAGTGTTTTTCATCTTGAACATACTGGATTAAACAATGGGTGCCAGCAGAGGTGAAAATGGCCCTATTCAACTTGATGAGGCACTAACTACATTGGTTTCTGGATTGGCAGTGATTTTCATTTCACTGAATGAGAGATTTAAATGCTGAGCTGCTTAAGATGTCTTATTCATTTCATTGCATGTATTTGTGTCAGCCAGTGTAATATGTGCATGCATTCATCACAAAGTAACAAATTCAGACACTGCCTAGGTGTATCCTGTGGAGAGAAAAGGCTTGGCTTAATTGTTTGTAAGTGGGTATGTTGTTTTAGGAAATGGTATGTGTCATTTTCTACAGAATCCAGCTCAGTTTGGAACTTGCATTACGATGGAAGGCTGGACAAGAGGTTAGTGCAGCCTTTTTTTTTATAATTGCTACTTGTTTAAGTTTACTTTTTGTGGCTGGTGACAGCAGGATTATAGGTGACTGTCATGATTTGCTTTAGGTGACTTGAATTTTCCAGTAATTTACAGACAATGGCTATATTTTGTTTAAGCTGCTTGTAGATTTTGTGCACGTCACTTGGAGAAGCAGTCATCTTTGTAGGAGATGGCTACTAGATGAATTAATGGGACTTGTTTAGACTACACACTTGGACATTACAGGTACGAGAACATTTCTTTGGGAGTTTCTTGTTTAAGCTGTGAATTATTCATGGCATCTTTCATGTTTGGTGTAATTACTGGAGAATTTTAAGTAGAAAATGTATGTTTGGTCCATGTTGTTGCATGGTGTAAATAATGCACAGTTTTGTATTACGGGTTTAATTCTTTTTAGAGGTTGATAGCATCACTGCAGTTATTTTGGTGTGTGTGTGTGTGTGTGTGTGGGGGGTATTTACTGTGGTGACTATTTTTTTCCATGATTAGTTGGGAGTCTGGTTTGCAGAAAGTGTACTGTGTTATTTTGCTTTGCTCTGTAGGATTTTAGGGTGATATTGAAGTGTATTAACCCACCAGATGTGCAGTAGCAAGCCCCGCCTGACACATTGCAATGTAATTAATATTCAGCATGTGTGCCGAAAGCAACCCAATGTTTTATTGTAGACATTCACTACCAAAAAAGAAATGTTTTACTAGGGACATAAAACTAAAATGCCTGTTGTACATCACATTTCAGTCAGTCAGTCGGGCAGAGTTCACACCACAGAACTGTTTCTCTAACAGTGGTCCACTTCACACAAAAATATGGCTCCATTAAAACATTGCGGTACATGCTTATAAGCCTACTGAATAATGCTACAGATTAGTGCACATTGTTATGTTTTGAGAGATTATTTGAATTCTCTAATTATTTATGTCAACTCTTGAATTTGGAGTATATGTTGTAGGAATAAATAGGTGTAAATTATGTAGTTAGTGTATTTTTGTGCCACGTTTTGTGCATAAGTAATAGGTTTATACCAGATTAACAACCACCAGGGTCTTTACAAGCCTAGCCATGCAACCAAACCCAGTTTTATCCTAGAGTTCCATGGATGCCTATTTGGTAGAGTATGTGTGCTCCACGAACTCAATGAGGAATTAAACCCGCAGTTAGGACAGCTGTTTAATCTCAGCCTCACCTCAGGATACGTACCCAAGGAGTGGCGCACGGCAACTGTGGTCCCACTTCACAAAGGCGGTGCCTCCACCGACCCTGGAAATTACCGTCCCATCAGCTTGACAAGCCTGATCTGCAAAGCCATGGAGAGGATCATAATGGAACTCATAAATAAAGACATAGGGAACTTGCAGACTTTGGATCCAACCCAGTTTGGCTTTGTCAAAGGCAGATCATGCCTTTTAAACTTGGTTGACTTTTTCAAAACAGTCACCAAGGCCATTGATGAGGGAAAGGCAGTCCATACAGCCTACCTCGACCTGGCAAAGGCTTTCGACACAATACCCCACTCAGGTATCATTGAAAAACTCATCAGCTTAAATGTAAACCCATACATTACAAGATGGGTTGCAAACTGGCTAAGTGACAGAACCCACAGGGTCAGAGTTGCTGGCGCCATGTCAGACTTGAAGCCTGTCACAAGTGGTGTCCCACAGGGCTCAGTCCTGGGACCACTCTTGTTCGGCATCTACTTTTCTGAAGTACAAGCAAACACAGGATGGTTATGGCTGACAAAGTTTGCAGATGACTGCAAACTGGGCGCCATAGTCGAAAACACATCTGACACAGATATCCTTCAGAAGGGTCTCACAGAAACGGATAACTGGTGCCAGAGCCATGGCCTAAAGTTAAACGCCAAGAAATGCATAGTCATACCCTTCGGGAAAAACAAGGTTACCCCTAGCTACCATATAGGTGGCAATCCACTGAGCACAGAAGAAGTTATCAGGGATCTGGGGACCCAGGTTGACAGTAACCTTTCATTTGACACTCACATTGCTAAAGTAGTTAGGAAGACCTTCTACATTGCCCACCTGATCATGAAGGGATTCACATCTAGATCAAGGGAGGTCATCGTCCCCCTGTACTCATCACTCATCAGACCAATGATTGAGTACAATGCCCCATTCGGAATGTATCTGACCCGACACCTACAGCAGCTGGAAAGGCCCCAAAAGTTCCTCACCAAAAGGATAAAGGGTCTCAAAAATATGTCTTATGCTGCCCGACTGAAAGAACTCCGGCTCTATTCAGTCGCTTACCGCCTGCTCAGAGGTGACCTGTGCATGACATACAAGGCCATGTCAAACCCAGATTTGATGAACATGCTTCACCTCATAAAAAATCTAGATCCCTCAGAACTACAAGGGCGGGAGACTTAAACCTTGACACGGTTATTAATAGGACGTGCTGGAGGGACAGATTCATCACCCAGAGACTCTCTATGCTGTGGAACAAAATCCCGGTACGTGTGAGGCAGAGCACCTCGCTGGCCGTGTGCAAGAGAAATCTTGACCAATGGATGGGAGATCGCAGATATACCCCAGGGATTACCTCAGTGTCACTGCTTGACAGAGGCACAGCAAAATAATGGGCATAGTTTTCTTCAAACTAAAGGGGTGGCGAAAGCCACAAAAACTCTGGGCTAGGCTTATAAATGCCCTTGGGCAGATAGCCTAGTATGAACCTATGAAAAAGATAGCTAAGGTTTGTGTGTGTATGGGGGGGTATGTTGGTTGGGGATTAATTTAGTTACTATTGACCTCTGTCCACCTAGACATGTTTGCCAGGCTCGGGGGAGGGTGCATTTATTGTGTCCCATCCAATAATCAAAGTTTCTTTTTAATAAGGTCAGGGGATGAACTTTACTTCACATAGATGAGGTGCTTATTCCATAGCATACAGATGCTGTGAGACACACAGGCTCTACAGCATGTTCTGTTTGTCACAGACGAAGTTCAGCTCTTTTGATCTACTGCTTCTGGTGATGTTTGTTTTGCAAATGTGCAAGAGAGGCGATATTGAAGTGTATTAACCCACCAGTTCGCGCAGGAATGGGCGTGGTCTGATTGACAATGCGGCGGGCAGAGTTTCAGTATGTAAATACACCATGATTGACAAGGAATCCATGCACACAACAAACTCCATCCTGGTCGAAATTATTACTTTCTCCTTTTTCAGGGGGGCAAGCCCCCCTGCATCCCCCGCTGAACAAGTGTTGTGCAACGGTGCTGGTACTGCTTATAATTTCAGCTGTTAATAACAGTATCGTTTAGAGAAACAGTTTTGTGGTGTGAACTCTGCCCGATTGACTGAAATGTGATGTACAACAGGCATTTTAGTTTTATGCCCCTAGTAAATCCATTTCTTTTTTGGTAGTGAATGTCTACAATAAAACATTGGGTTGCTTTCGGCACAGATCCTGAATATTAATTACATTGCAATGTGTCAGGCAGGGCTTGCTACTGCGCATCTGGTGGGTTAATACACTTCAGTATCACTGCAAGAGATCCATCACAGCTGGATCTGAGGCTGCCTCGTATGCCAGGCATAGATCATCTCTCAGTAACCTGTAGGAGACAGAGTACAGATATAGGCCTTAAGGTGATCTGTGTAGTACAGGTACTTGAGTATTTGTACATTGGATTCTCCTGGTGAGGAACCTTTGAGGGCATTCCAGCTGCTGCAAATGTCTGGTTAGGTACATGCCAAAGGGGCCACTGTACTCTATAATGGATGAGGCCTGAGTATAGTGATACTGTAACTTCCCTAGACTTGGATGCCGTACCTTTGCTTACGAGTTGGGTGATAATTTTCTTACTATCTTGTCTGTGTTGGACGAAGGCCAGATTACTGTCAATATTTTCCCAGATACTTAACTATTGAGTCAGCTCTTAGAGGTGTTTTATGTATGGTTCATAGGTTCACAGGTGTTTACTAGGCTATTGACCACAAGGGCCTTTTCAAGCCTAGCCATGCATCCCAAATCTGTGGCAAGTTCTACAGCCTTGATAAGTATAAGCAGGGAGATTAAACATTTACAAGCAGGGGCCTGGGAGATAAACCATTTACAGATTGCCTGTGTCCACAGGTGCCAAACCAGGGATGAATTTCCTGTTCCCCATCCAATTGTCCAAGTTGCACATGAATTGGGTTAGGGAGGAACTCTGCTTCACATGGATGGAGAGCCTGTTCCAGAGACAGGGTAGTCTGCAGGATATATACCTCTCTCTCCAGCTGATCCTATTTATATGACAACCAAGGTTTAAGTCTTTAGAATGGGTAATTCTGGTGCTATTTGTTTTGTGGATATGCAGGAGGTCCATCAGAGTGGGGTCTGACAATGCCCTGTATGCCAGGCATAGATCTCCCCTCAACAGCCTGTTGGAGACAGAATACAGGGATAGGGCTTTGAGGTGGTCTGCATAGGACATTTTACTTATGCCCTGTATTCTTTTAGTGAGGAACCTTGTGGACATTCCAATTGTTGGATGTGCCTGGTTATTTACATACCAAAGGGGGCACTGTACTCAATGACAGGTCTGATGAATACAGTGGAACAATGACTACCTTGGACCTAGAAGCCATATTTTATAAGTTGTGCAACATAGAATGATTTCCTCAAAACTGTAGACGTGCTGGACAAGGGCTAGAATACTGTCTGTGTGTGTCACTGGGTCCCTGACTACAGGGTGTACTCTAAGGGGTGTGTTGTTAATATGAGAGATGTGAGAGTGTTCAATCTCACCGTTTGTTCGTACACATGGGTTCGGAGCCGATCCTCGGCTCCGAGTCAGCCGCTTGGCAAAGCTCTGCATCGAGAAGAAGCTAGAGACCAACCTGTCTCCCACAATTCCCCTCTGCCTTTACCTCCGATCTAGTTTGCCGCTGCAACATTCGCATCAAATTTGATGAGCTCAGACCACCTGGCAGATAAGATTGCATTTTTTGTCTAAGATTATTAGATATTTTTGTCTAGTTTCACCTTAGGTCTTTAGTGTGTGTGTGTCTGTAGTGAGTCGAGGGTTTCTATTCCTATACGTATATATTTCTTATATATATAGTTAGTTCCCTCGGGGCCTACCCCACCCACTAACTCTATTTTTGCTGGATTTGACAAATTACTGGATTTGACTAACTTTACTTGGCTATTGACATTATTGTTGGCTGTTACTGTCTGTCAAGACTGTGTAGACTTTATAACTTACTGGATTTGACTGTTATATTGATATGTCTGAGAAAGCGAAGTCAGGCTTCAAACGGTGCCAATGTGGTCAGAAAATGTCTGTCACAGACCACCATAGCTCCTGCGTCTACTGTCTTGGCCCTCTCCATCTGCAAGAAGACTGCTCCATTTGTCATTCTTTCAGTGGAAGGGTCATGACAGATAGGCGCAGGAAGCTCATGGACAGAGGCCTTTTGAAGCCTGCATTTCAAGAGGCTCTTGATAAATCGGACCAGACATCTAAATCCTCAAAGGAATCGAAGACATTGGAGCCCATGTCATCGGCCCCGAGCTCTTCATTTAAAGTTCGTTCACCGGTTCCACAGACCTCGGGGCCGAGTGTCGAACTTCTGTCTGTCACCGAGCCTCGAGTCTTGGAACCGGTGACGGAGCTTCCACCTCCTGTGCTTTTGAGGTCAGCTCCGTCTTCGATTCCTTCGACGCGTTCTTCTAGACCCCTCTCTGACTCCGATGTAGACCGTGTGGTGCAGAAGTTAATGGAGAATACGGCCTTGTCCAAACTTATCTCAGTCTCTTCCCAGTTGGTGTCGAGACTTGAAGGCCTTCCCTTATCTCCATCTGTTCCCCCTCCGAAGCCTATTCAGCCTTCGGAGCCGGGAGAGGCTGATCTGATGATCGTGGAGCCCTCGGTGCCGGAGCCGTCTTTTTCTCGGTCGGCACCGTTCACCTCGACTCCGACGGATCCATTACAGGAATCGCGGAGTCAACGATCTATCCTTGGTTCGGGGACCGAGAGTCGGACCGATGTTTCAGTTCCGACTCTCCCTCTCGGTGCCTCGGCTCAGATCGACTCGGCTCCGTCCTCTGGGTCGATGCCCTCGGTCCCCGTCTCGGGGATCCCTCCGCTTTCTTCGGAACCCCTTTGACCTCATGAGGAAGGTGTTGTCGACTCAGACAACCACTTCAGCAGAGACAGCTTTTCCTTCCCATAAAGGCCTGTTATCCTCCTCTGCACACACGGCTACTTCAAAGCGTCGAGCACCGGTGTCTCAGCCGCTCCCAGAGGGAGCCCCCTCTTCCTCGGAGGCTTCCTCGGATGCCCCCCGAGGAAGTTCCGAGGAAAAGATTGTGTAAGAGGAGACACTTGGATTCTCCACAAGAATCCTTAACATCGGACACTGACTTGGATGAGTCAGAACGGTCCCCAAAATCACCCTCGGAGGATGTCTCCTTATCTGACATCCTGGAGATCCTGAAGCAGAGAGGTGATTGGCAAGCCCTACCCCCTTCTGAGGATGAGTCATTCTTGCTGAAGGCATTCGGTGCTCACCCTTCTTCCTCCTGGGTCACTCCACCCTTCGATGAGTTGATGGAATTGATTGCTCAAAGGGCATGGAAGACACCTGACACGGTGGAGCCAGTCCCTAGAAAGCCTAATAAATATATTACGGCCCCTCAAGACAAGGCATATCTCACAAAAGGAGTTCCAGTGGACGCTATGGTGGTGGCAGCTGCCACTAAAAAGGAGATGTCTGAGTCTTCCTCATCTGTCCATCCGCCTAACAGAGATTCTAGGACTATGAACAGGTATGGGAAGCGCATTTTTAGTTCAGCGGCTTTTTCTATGCGATCGCTGAACTATTTGACGCATTTCACACGTTTACAGAGGGATCTAATCAAAGAGTTGGGAGATACCCTCCAGGGTACCACAGATGCTGCTGTCCCGGAAAAAGTTACAGCACAACTCAATACCCTTACATCAATTGTGAACTCGTCCATGAGGCTCATTTCATATGCAGCCGAAGGGTCGAGTAGGGCTGCGGCTTCAGCGATTGCCCTTCGTAGGCAATCCTGGATGCGCTTATGTTCCTTTGCGGAAGCCTTCAAGTCTTCCTTTACTAACGCCCCATTTGACGGTGCCACTCTCTTTGGCCCCAAAGTAAAGGAGACCCTTACCCAGTGTGAGCAAGAGGGAAAGACTCTGTCTGCTGTCGGAGTCCATTTTTCCACCCCATCCAGACCGTACCCCAAAGGGCAACGAGGTGGAAAAATGTGGTTTCGAAAACCCCAAGGTTCTTTCCCAGGCACACAGGGTGATGCCCCCTCCAGAGGCGGGGGGGCAGAGGTGGAAGACGTCGCCCTAGTGGCAGAGTGGGTCCGCAAAACCAAGGTGACAGGGATACACTCCCTGGGAAGCCTTTCCAGCACTCCTGAGAGGAGGCCAGACTGTCCTGCTCTGGAGGCAGTCGGGGGTCGCTTAGCTTTTTACCCTCAGGCCTGGCAAAGTCTTACCTCAGACAAATGGGTAAAAAGCATTATTACCAGAGGCTACAAAATCCCATTTCTATTTCCCCCATTACCACAGAAAAGACTCCCAGATGTACCGCCCCATCTGCGAGATCCTGCAGCTATAGAAATTTCAAAGCTGCTAGAAAAAAGTCATCCAACCAGTCCCGGCAGACCAAAGAGGATTCGGAACTTACTCAAGGTTCTTTTTAGTTCCAAAAAAGACAGGGGACTGGAGGCCAATTCTGGACCTAAGCAAGCTCAATACTTTCGTCAAGAAAGAAAAGTTCCGGATGGTCACGCTTCAATCGATCCTTCCATTCTTACAGAAGGATGACTGGATGTGCTCAATAGAGCTCAAGGACGCGTACTACCACATCAAAATGGCCAGAGCGTCCAGGGATCACTTGCGCTTCCGGCTGGGAGCCAGTCACTTTCAATTTCGAGCCCTGCCCTTTGGTCTGACCTCAGTCCCCAGGGTCTTCACCAAATGTATGGCAGTGGTGGCGTCTCACTTGAGACGCCTAGGATTCCAGGTGTTTCCGTATCTGGACGACTGGCTCCTTACTGCCACCACCGAGCGTCGACTGATTCAGGCCAAGGATTACACACTAGAACTCTGTGTTTATCTCGGAATTTCAGTAAATTTCGAAAAGTCTGCATTACAGCCATCACAGCATATCTCATTCATAGGAGCAGAATTGGATACTCGTTGCTTGATTCTAAGGCTTCCTCCAGAAAGAATAGCCTCTTTACAAAATCACATATCTCTTCTCCTGTTGTTCATAAAATCCCCGGCAAAACTGGTTCTGAAAGTTTTGGGTCTCATGGCAGCTTCCCTCATTGCGATACCCTTGGGAAGACTGCTCATGAGAGTCCTTCAATGGCTGCTGCTCGCACAATGGTCGTTCCAACAGTTACCTCTGACACACGAAATTCACATCACGAACATCTGCAAATCGCACCTGTCTTGGTGGCTTCAGAGTTACAATCTCTCCGGCGGCCGACCATTTGTGCTGCCCACACCGACAGCTACGGTGACCACGGACGCTTCCTTGATAAGGTGGGGGGCATCTTTCAGGGACAGACAGTCCAAGGAGAATGGACCAATCTAGAGTACAATCTGCACATCAATGTTCTGGAGATGAGGGCAATGTTTCTAGCGTTGCAACACTTTTCTCCCCTTCTACCTCTAGGGACCATTGCAGTTCAATCGGACAACATGTTGGTAGTCTGGTACATAAACAAGCAAGGAGGAACCAAATCTTACCAATTATGCAGAGAGGCCATGAGAATTTGGCAATGGGCAGAGTCCACAGGTCGCTTTCTGATAGCAACGCACATCCCGGGGTTATCCAACTTCATAGCGGACAAGTTGAGCAGAGCCATCCTGTTACCTCACGAGTGGTCCCTCAAACGAACAATTGCGGACACGATATTTCGCAAGTGGGGCCAGCCTTGCTGCGATCTGTTTGCGTCTCCAATGAACGCCAAATGCAGAAGCTACTTTGCCCTATTACCTCCTCCAGGGGAAGTCCCCAGGGACGCTCTGATTCACTATTGGCCCCCGGGTCTCCTGTACGCCTTCCCTCCTATACCTCTGATTACAAGATTTCTACAGAAAGCCAACAACCTGGAGAGGACAATAATCCTCATTGCCCCATTCTGGCCTCGTCAAATTTGTTTTCCCTTTCTTCAAGCACACCAAATACGGGAATCTTGGACCCGGAGCTGGATCTACTGACCCACTCGTCAGGGGTTCCTCACCCCTCGCTCCTGTCTTTCAGACTAGCAGCTTGGCTGCTCCGCTTCCCTTCTTAGCCAGGTCTAATCTTCTTTCTCCTGCAGTTCAAAATATTCTGGTGGCTTTTCATGAAGCTTCCACTACAAAGATTTACACTAGTAAGTGGAAGCGTTTTGTATACTGGGCAACTACGCAACATTTGGATCCCTTAATAGCCCCGCTCAACAAAGACTTGGAGTTTCTATCCATACTATTTCACCAAGGAGCTTCTCCTGCCACTTTGAGGGTTCAATTGGCTGCTATTTCAAACTTTCATGTGGGAGAAAATGGGGCACCTATTATGGCTCATAGGCTTTGTAAGGCCTTTCTAAAAGGGTCTTTCCATATCAGGCCACCAGTCAGGTTTCCTACACCACCATGGAATCTGAACCTTCTGTTATCACAGTTAATGCTACCACCCTTTGAACCAGCCTCTTCCTGTTCTTTGAAGTTTTTGTCATGGAAAACCCTCTTTCTGGTAGCTATCACTTCAGCCAGACGAGTATCAGAACTTCAAGTTCTTTCCATTAGACACCCATATTTGATCTTTCACCCTGATGGGGTATCTCTTCGCACTAATCCGTCCTTTCTTCCCAAGGTTTGTTCAGTCAATAACATTAATCAGTCCATTGAGCTCCCCACATTTTTCAAGAACCATTCCAATAAGCTAGAATATATGTTACACAAGTTGGATGTTCATAGACAACTCAGGTTTTACTTGGATAGAACAAAGGATCACAGAAAGGCAGATCAACTCTTTATAGCCTTTGCGGACAGCAGAAAGGGCATGGCAGTGACGAAGAGAACCCTTTCCAAATGGTTATCCGATTGTATTACTTTTGTTTATACTGCTACTGGGCAGAGTTTATCCGTCAAACCGAAAGGACATTCTACTAGATCGATATCAACATCCCTGGCTCATGCGGCCCGCCTGCCTTTGGACACTATTTGTGCGGCCG
Organism: Protopterus annectens; assembly: GCF_019279795.1. NCBI lineage: Eukaryota > Metazoa > Chordata > Ceratodontiformes > Protopteridae > Protopterus > Protopterus annectens. The sequence goes on from NC_056734.1 coordinate 174,084,289, forward strand.
CCACTTGGTCTAAACCACATACATTCATTACTCATTACAAAGTGGATAGGGTTTCCAGGGACAGGGCAACCTTTGGTTCCACTGTGCTCAGGAACGTTCTTCCGTGAGTTGCTCAGGGTCACGGAGCTAGGGACGCTACCCATGTGTAAGAACAAACGGCGAGATTGAACACTCACATATAGAAGTTATGTCCTTACCATAACGTTCCATGTGGAGTGTTCATCTCGCCTTTGTTCTTACATGCCCACCCTCCCACCCAAGGTCAGGAAGAACGTCCGGTTTAGGTGTCTGGTTTGGTTCTCCCGCTTCTGTTTCTCTCAGCTGTTACTGCTGTTTTCAGCTGCGCCTTAGCATGTATGTTGTGTTTCATTCCCGTTGGGATCTGGTGTTGTTTGCAAACTAGATCTGAGGTAAAGGCAGAGGGGAATTCTGGGAGACAGGTTGGTCTCGAGCTTCTTCTCGATGCAGAGCTTTGCCAAGCGTCCGACTCGGAGCCGAGGATCGGCTCCGAACCCATGTGTAAGAACAAAGGCGAGATGAACACTCCACATGGAACGTTATGGTAAAAACATAACTTCTATTTACTAGGGGTGGATGACTTCCTGAAGGATACTATTATGCATTTCTTGGCACCAGCTGTTTGTGTCAGCCCTATCTGGAGAGCATTTGTGTCGGTGTGAAATTCAGTGACAGCTCCTAATTTGCAGTCATCTGCAAATTTAGTCAGCCAGAGATTATTGACATTGGCCTTTATTTCAGAGAAGTGAATGCCAAAAAGGAGTGGTCCAAGGACTGATCCTTGAAGGACTCCTCTTGTAACTGGCCTCTTTGTAGAAGTGGACTCCCCAATTTTAACTTCCTGGGTCCTGTCTGTGAGCCAGTTTGCTATCCACCTGGCGACATATGGGTTTGTACCTAACCTTTTGAGTTTGTCGACAATGCCTGAGTGGTGTATTGTGTCAAATGCTTTGGCCAGGTCAAGGTTGGCAGTGTGAACCATTTTGTCCTTATCCATTGCTTTGGCGACTTTCTCAGTGAAGTCCACCAGGTTGAGAAGACATGACTTCCCCTTGATGCAATTAAACTGGGTTGGCTCCAGTGTCTGGAGGTCTACCATATCATTATTGATAATTTCCATAATCGTTCTTTCCATGGCTTTGCATACAAGACTTATGGGTCTGTAGTTTTCAGGGTCTGTAGATGGCCAGTCTTTGTGCAGAGGGATGACTTTCCATTCTTGAGGCATGAAACCTGTTTGGAAGCTACAGTCAAATAGCAATTCCAGACAGACCGATGGTCATGTTTCATGCTATTTAGAAGGTACCATGGTATACTGTCTGGGCCGACTGATGCAGTATTCTTGGCCTTAGAGAGAGCAGTAAGGACCTGTTACCTAGTGATAGCAGGGGATTATATTTGATGGTATTTCCTGAGGGAAGATTGAGGGGGGAGAGGGGTAAAGTTGGAGCTGAATTTGTCGGCCAGTAGGTTTTCTGTATCTTTTTACTCAGTATAGGTGGCTGCATTTATAATGAGCTCTGCACATAATTGCATGTTGCCTTTGAGGTTGAGGACATAGCTAAATAATGACTTGTGGTTGCCCTTGGCCTAGAAGGCCAATTTACCTCAAATTTTCTTTGGTAGACTTTATTTGTCCAGTGAGTTTGTTTAGTTTGAGAATGCTTTTATCCTGCTGGGTGCTGCACCTCCCAATTTTTGCCATGGTGTTTTTCTTTCTGTTATACATCCTATTGATTTATGATTCCACCAAGTTGGTTTGTTTTTTGAGTTGGTTCTGTACTTCCTGGCAGGTACAGCTGCCTCTATGCAGCTGTTAATCTGCTTGTATAGGATTTCTATGAACAGTTCTACATAGGCAGCAGTGTTCTCAGGGTTTATGGGGCTTCAGATTATTCTAGGTTATCACTTAATAGTAGGAGGTTAGCCTTAGAGTAGTTCTTGAATATTCCAGATTTAGCTGGGGGTCCAGGTTTTCTTTTTTACTTCAAAGGAGACCATTTTGTGGTCTGACTTTAACAGAGAAGACATTACATTAGGGGAGGTGCAGCACTCTCCCATATTAGTGAGGACCAGTTATTAAAGCTATTCATCTTTTGTTTGTGTTGTGGTATCATCTTTGGAAAGGGTAAAATGCTGTTCAGTGTTATGCTCATACCAGCTTGGGACACAGTCCAAGAGCTCTATGATGTCTCTTCATATAGTCTAGGGAGGTACTTATCAGGTCATTTACACCCACATGGACTATGACCGAGTCATACTGGTAATTGTGGTCCAGTGACCTGAGTGTGCACATAATGTGGTGGATTCTAGCCCCTGATAAGCAACTGACTAACTTTCTCCTTACTCAGCCCAGTGAGAGCCACATCAGTGTATCTCACGGTGGAGTCTCCAATGACCAGAATATTAACCTGTGTGGTGGCTTGTCTCATGGACTTTTACGAAGTAGAGCCTTCGTGAGATGTGGCTATATGTGTTGATGTGGGTGTTGTTTTGAAAGACTGCATTCAGGGCTGCTGAAGGTATTTGTTATGTGTACTTCATCTCGGAGATCTTTGGGGTTTAGGAAGGTTACATTTAAGTGCCTCAGCATATGTGGATCTGTGTGTCTCTTTTGGATTGTGTATGATGGGTGCAGCGTGTGTACTACTGACAACCTTATTGACATTAGGAGTACTTTTATGTGAGAGATTTGCATATTTTGACATTATGTAAATACATTTCTCACTATATCAGTTTGAGAATGAAGTGGTTGTCAGGAAACATGAGGCAATTTCTACATTGCTTCAGGATGCCCATATACACCAAGCTTGTATGGAGATAGTGGGAAAGTTCATATCCATGGCAACAGACCCTTTTTATTGATTTGGCAGTTGGAGTGAGAATATAAAGCAGTGTCAGGAGTGTAAAGTTTGCAGCTCTGAGGACACTGCTTGCCACTGCAAACTAGTGGTCCTGTGTGTGCAACTAGGTATTGGTGAAATTTCAGTTGTGCTTTTACAGGATAAATGTTACCTAAACTGTCTGTTGTCTGTACAGGGCACTGCCAAACAGTTGAGGACAAACTAATAAGGAGGTCCTGAAAATTTAAGGATGAAGTATTTAGACAGATATTCTGAACTTAGAAACAAATTAAGCAGTACTTACTGAAAACAAAGACCTAGCTTGCCAGGAATGATGAAAAGAGGAGTGTCACCCGAATGGCTACTATCTGACTATTACTAGTGTTGGTCTCGCCACAGCTTCACTCTGCTGAGATGTGATGCTCCTTTGCTTCTTCTTTCACAAGAAGCAACAAATTAGCACCAATCCCAAAATGGCACACCACAACCTGTTTGGTAATCCACAATCTTGTCCCAGATGATGCAAGACTCTGTAGGCTTGTTGTAGCCTTTTTTCTGGTAGATGCCTTAAATAACAACAAGACCAATCGGGAATGTCAAGCACAGACACTCGCTACCCAACCAGAAACAACAATGAATCAATGCAATCTGCTGCTCCTGTCACCGGGAGAAGAATATAAGCACAAATTCCAAGCTGTCACCTATGAAGCAGTTATTAGGCTTTTTGGCGATCAGCAGTCTCCAGGAAATAAATGTCTCTGTTCTCCTTCTCTCAGCAGGAAAAAACAGAAGCACTAATCCCAAGATGACTATTGAGAGGCAGAATGTGAGCTCTCCAATAATTGGTGGTCATGCAGTAGCTGTTGCAGATTTTAAACATAAGACTGAAAAAGATGATTAACATCCTAAGTACTGCAGTGTGCACTAAGCAGTTCGATATGAAGGAGAGGGTAAATAAGCTAAGTGGAGAGCCACTAACATTAAAAGAGCAAGAAAGACTGAACGGGGGTGGGCACTTTTGTATTCTGGTTCTATGGAATGGCCAATAAATTTAAATAATTGAAGGGGAGTGATTTCACAAAGTGATAATTTTTGTGATTACCCCGAACAGACAATGAAAGGGGAAAGGGAAGGAGATCAAATATAGTCAAATTTAACGTAAGGGCAGGCAGTTAGGAAAAGAGTTGAGTTTAAAAATTTCTGTGCGACTCAAAACAGACACAGCTGTGGTCTCTTTCTTAGTTTTAATGTGCAATTAAAAGCAGAATGCAAGTAAAACTCAGTGTAAAGAAACCAAATTACAACATGCAAAATAGAAGGAGGCAATGAAGTAATGCAAAATACAAGACAGCAAAATCAAGCTTAACCTTTCCCTCACAGCAAGTTGTAGCAGAGTCTGGGTGAGCTTTTCCCAGTAAAGTATGGAGTAATTAGCTTAGGTGGACAATTTCTCAGAGGCAGTATAGGGCATTCCTTCATGTTGTTTTAATCCATGACTTTGGCATTAGTTTGTCATATCTACCTTTACTGACAATGGCTGTAAGGGTTAGAAGAGTAGTGTTACTGCTATGGGAGGTATTGAAACCATGTTGTGTGAGGGACAGGAGATTTTCCTGCAGGAAATAGTTTAGCGATTGTTTCTGTGTATACTTTTCACATAATGTTAGAGTGTGTGAGTTCAGCTGAATGGTTAAGGTCTTCACCTCATAGACATTGGGTTACTGGTTAAGCTTAAAATGGCCCTTCAGGCCAATTAGCCCACTATTCTCCTATGAGCATAAGATTACTATAGGTCTAAAGTTAGCAATGTATGTTGAATTTCCTCTTTTGTGTAGAAAGATAATGTGTGCTTTTTTTTTCCAGAGGGAAATAGGGAATATGGGATTCCTAGACTCCTCTATTTATAAAGATTAAGACAGGATGGGCAATGCTATTGGCTGATATTTTAAGGTACTTACTGGAAAGGTCATCAGCTGAAGCTGAGTATGGCTTGAGTTTTAGTTGTTTTATATAGCATGAGGGGACAGGTTTGAACATGAAAGTGGATGCAGTGATATGTGGCTGCTGGGCATAGGGAGGGATTAGATGTGAGAATCCTTGGTTAGGGACACAATAAATGCCTATGAAGTAAGAGTTGAATTCTGTCACAGTTTGAGAGGCGAGTTATTGAAAGAGGGATTAGGGTTGAATTTTTGGTCAGGATGTCAGATTTCTTTAATAGTTGACCCACATGTTTTAGGGTTGTGTTAACTATTGTTCTGAATGTTGTAGTATAATTTTGTTTGTTTACTTGCTTTTTTAGTACAGATGTGGAACATTCTAAAGTTTTCAAGATATTATGGTGTTTTATATTTTTGCCATTCTTTCCATTTTTTTCTTTATTTTGCATTAGCATTCTATTCTTTTTCGATAGCCAAACTGCATAATTTGCTTTTAATCTATTCCTTGTAGGGGATGCAAGGCTATTTAGGAAAGTTGCACTGAATTCACTTACAGCATCATGTAAGGGAAGAATTTTTAGAATATTCCAATTAATAGACGATAGGGTAGTAATGAATATGTCTGGGCTAAACTTGGACAGGTTGCATGTTTTGTAAACATACCATTTAGATGGATGTGTGAGGTGTCTGGTTTAATTTCTTCAAATCTTTTGGGTTTCTAATCCCATTAAGGGATTGGGCCACATTCCTAAATCAGGGTATGATACAATCTTTGATGTTAGCCAAAACTGCTCTTCGCAGCACCCACAATGGGCCCGTAATTGATTTCTTCAATTCATAATGAATTAATTAATTACATGTATTAGTAGCATATCTAAATATGACTATATTCTTTTTAGACCCACTGCTCCTGTTACTACTACTATTGCACCTGTCTGGGTATTTTCCTCCACATTGCTCTCATTTCTGCTTTGCAAATCTTGATATGTTGTGATTTTGTGTCTTGCTGTATGTGAGACACTGTAATCACAATATGTAGCAATTTCAATGATGAATGTTATTTTTGTCTTTTTTTTCATGAACTACTATATTTGTTTTTCTCATATCTGTTTTTTGGACTGTTGGTAATGGGTGATCCCATATGATGTACACTTCATCATTCTCTATAATGTTTTGTGGTTCATGTTTCCAGTGCTTCTCAGCCATTTCTGTATTGTAGTGAGTGCATAATCCCAGCACAACAATCTTTCCACATTATTGTGCCTTTCAGTGTACAGACCTTCTGCCATGAGTGTATTGCACCCAGCAACAAGATGTGCAACTACTTCAAATTTGTTTTACAGAACCTACATTTGTCTGCTTCTCTCACATGTTCAATGGACTTTGTAAACCAACATGCATGTAGTCCACTATCCAGGGCTGCAATTATTAACCTTTAATTTTTCGGTTTCAACTCACCTGTCCTTAACCATTCCTGTGTGAAATCTTGATCAACATAAGTTCATAGGGTCACAGGTGTGTACTAGACTAATGGCCCTGGAGCCTTTACAAGCCTAGCCCATAGGATTACTCTGGCATCGTGCCACCAGACCTTAGTTCCTAGTGCCTCTGTTAAGTAGAGTGGTGTGATCCCTGGGTGAATTTTCTATTTCCCATCCACTCATCAAGATTTCTCTTGGAGGGCCAGTGAGGTGCTCTGCTTGACATGTATGGGAAGTCTGTTCCATAACATGGGCAGTCTCTAGGTTAGGAACATGTCCCTTCATCATGTTCTGTTGATTGTGGTAATGAGGTTGAGGTCTCTGGAACGTGTGGTGTGGAGGGATTGGGATTTCTTTAGATGTAGCATTTCTAACAGAGCTGGGTCAGACATGGCTTTGTAAGTCAAGCAGAGATCCCCTCTAAGTAGGCGATATGAGACAGAATAGTTGGAGGTTTTTTGAGTCTGTCTATATAGGCCAAGTGTTTAAAGCCTAGGATCCTCTTTGTGAGGTACTTTTGCAGCCTCTCCAGTTGTTGCAGGTGTCTAGTGATTAGACTTCTTTAAGCATGTTTGTTTTCTGTGAGCCAAATCATAACCAAGACCTAATTTGCTTAATTAAACATCTTAATGGATTAAGTATCCGACAAAACAGCAATGGTCACAAAGAATCACTCTGGCATATCACTTTGAATTTTTATCGCTGGGATAATTTGCCTTTCATGGTCACTGCAATGTAATTGGTCAGTGTAGGATGCATCTTATCCTTAAGCACTGCTTTATCTGTGAATGTGGGATGCTGTCAAATGCATTTGTTTAATCTATCCACACCATACTTAGATTCTTGTGCTTTTTACAATTCTCCGTTGTTACTATATTTAGCAACAGATGATAATTTTTTTCCATAGGGCTTTGTTTTGTTAACCTTTTGTTCTGTTTCCATGATTGAGTTTTCTTCTACATTACTATAAACTCTGTTGGCATTAATTCCAGTATATAATTTGTACATCGTCGGAAGGCAAACTATTGGTCTGTAGTTTTTAGGATGTTTTGCAGGTTCACTCTTAAGAAGTATAATTTTTCCTTTTGTTAACCAAGTTGGTATCTGTTCAGGATGCGCATATAAGTTGCACTTACTGAAAGCTAAATCTTCATGTAAAGATGTTAGTACTTTTAGCCAGAAGTTTGGTACTGCATCTGGGCCTGTGATTTTCCAGTTAAGAACTTTTCTTAATTCTGTTTCATTTTCTGTGGCTGTTACTTCAACTCATCTCATATTCTATGGATTTGAACTTCTTACTATTTCTGTAATCTTCTAATAGTGACATTTCTTGTCTTAATTGCTTTGTAATTTTCTCCATTTGGTAGTTCCATGATGGCATTTTATTTTTTTCCCTTCATTTCCCTTATTACTCTGCATTTTTCCGGTAAGGCTTTATCTGTTATTAATTTAGTTGTACAGTAACATCCTATTTACTTCTGCTATATCACATGGATTTCATACACTTGATTACTGTCTTGATCTGTTCTATTACACTTCTAACACGTTGGGTCTTATTTACTTTCTGTAATCTATTTCTTTTATGGATCTTAAGTCTGTCCATCTCAATTACAGTTAGTAATTCTTCCCTTGGATCATTTTCTTCTAAACTGAGGGTACATTCTTTGCTGTCTGTTTCCTATTTGCATACAAAGTGGCAGTCATTTGTATGTTGACGTTCATTTCCTTGCCATTATGTGGTCATTTGCATAGGATGCTTATGCTATTTCTCAGATGTGGTCATTAGCATACTATGTACATCAGCCTATCTCTCTAGTACAAATGATCTGTCCGTGCTTGTGGGAATGTGGCAGCTTTATTGTGGAAGCACAGTGTTTATTTACTTACTTACTTATTTACAGTACTTTTATGTTATCAGGGCAACACTGTTAACGCGATCATTCAGCTGTAATCCAGATGTTAATCATGTTTCACTGTTGCAGTCCTAACAAATGGGTTATCCGGCTCCCGGTAGCCTCAGTCGGCCAGAATACCAAAGTTAAGTAAAAATGATGTCGGTTGGAAAGGATGTCAGGGCATCCGATACAAAAGGAGGCAGCCAACATCATTTCCTCAGTCTTCCTTGCCACGGAGCCTGAAGTAGAAGCTTTTCATGCACGAGTGCCGGCCGGCAGTTTATCTTTGTTGGTTTCCGACTACAAGAGTTGAAGTCTATTACAGCTAAGTACCCCATTGGGGATCCTCTTTTCTTGCCTTAATGAATGTCAGTAAAAGTTAATAATTACCTTACCTGTGGAAAGCAGATTCCCCATAGAAATTTTCATTCCTATTGCATTATTTGTTTAGGTCTTGACCATGATGTTCCCAACTGTGATCTCTGTGCCTCCTTTAATCCGCGTACTATCCGTCGTCGGGTTAAGATTTTGGCTAGGCATTTTGGAGTTTGGCCTAAGTTTGTTGGTATGGTGTCCGCCAGTCTTCAGGCTTCTGGTGTTCTGAAGAAACGCAAGGATAAGGACCATGACAGGCCTCTGAAATCTAATTCCTCGGATGAGGTTAAGTTGGCCGTCAGTCAGGCGGTAGCCAGTGAGATGCCTTTGCAATCACTGCAGTCTGCAGATGTACAACCGCAGGCCTTGATTAAGTCCGAGTCCCTTAGGCCTTTGGCCTCCGTTTTGCCTTCCAACCTGTCACTGGTCGCTTCTTCTGCTGGAGCCGGAGCCACTAAGCTGACTCCGGTGTCCGAGGCCTCCGTTTTGCATTCTGACAGCAAACTTCTTCCTTCAACCTCTGCTGCATCTTCAGCGGTTGCCAGGCCTCCCGAGTCCTTCAGGCTTGCAGGTAAATCTCTTCCATTCGTAAGCCTGTGAAAAGGCAGGCTGCAGCTGCTTCTCATTCCCTTCAATCCCAAATGGTTAAAATGGCTAATGATTTGTTGACTCTTATTAGGGGTTCTCAGCCTCCTCCTTTTAAAAGGAGTAGGGATGTTTCTCCTGAGGTTTTATCCTGCTCTGGTTCTGATTCTTCCAGCATTTCTGCTGATGAAGAGGAATTTTCTCAGGCCTTTTCTCCTTTTGAGGATTCAGATGCAGAGGAGTCCATCCCTTCGGCTTCTCCTCTAGAGGATTTCTTTTTTGGTGTACTTTAAATACCCTCAGAGAACATTTTAAATGGGAAAGTCAGGATTATCCACAATCCAAGAAACGGATTAGGGAGTTTCTGGATTTAGCTCAGCATAAGCCTCTTGCTACTCCCCCTGTGTTGGAAGTTGATGTGTTTCTGGAAAATTCTTTGTCTCCAAATTCGATTCCTCCTGCTCCCAGGAAGCCTGACAGGTACTACAGGGTCCGTGATTCTCATCTGTTTCTTTTCAGGAATCCGTTGGCGGATCCAGAGGTTATTTCTCAGGGCCCTAAAGGAGTTAAGGCCACTGTTACCAGGAATCCTGTTCCCTCTGACAGGGAGTCTAGAAACCTAGATAGGTGGGGCAAGAAGGTTTATACATCTGCCACCCTAGCTATTAGGGCTACCAATTGTCTATTTCATATGCTGAAGTACCAGCAGCGCACCTTGGAGGCTATTAAGTCTAGGATAGCAAGTCTACCTCTTTTGGCAGAGAGCAAAGACATGCAAGATTTACTGAATTCTGCCAGTCTGGTCAATAAGTATTCTTTACATTGTGGTTTTGACATCCTTGAGGCCTCCAGCAGGGCTATGGCTACTGGTTCTATTATTAGAAGGCACGCTTGGCTCAGAGAACAGCCTCTTCCAGAACCTGTCAAGACTAAGCTTTTGGATGTACCCTTGCATAAAGACAGTCTTTTTGGCAGCAACGCAGAGGAGGTACTAAAGAAGATGGAGGAAAAGGCCAAGTCCATGCAAACTGTTAAGGATTTTCTGGAAGTTCAACACCCTCGCTTTAGCAGGAATTACCCTTCCAAGAGTTGGACCTTTCCTGATACCAGCAGACAGAACCATTCCAGGACTAGAGGTTATAAATCTTCTAGGGGGCAGGGGGCTACCCCTCAAAGGTCTAGGTGTTGGCAGGCTTCCACTTCTAAAGGGGGAACCTCCAAGCCTGCATCTCAATCAAAACACTCTCAGTGACTTTTTACAACTTCTGCCTGTTCTTGCTTGCCTGGAGAGTCTTTTAGGGGGAAGGTTGGCCCTTTTTGCAGATGTCTGGGCCACTATCACAGGCGACAAATGCGTGCTGAGAACGGTGTCCCTAGGGCACAAGTTTTCTTTCCGCACCTTTCCAGCTCCCAAGGGATTCCCAGACGTTCCTCCAAACCAAAGGGCAGAAGTAGAAAAACAAATTTTGTGTCTGTCTCATCTGGGAGCAATAGAATCAGTTCCTGCACAGTAGGTAGACCAGGGCTTTTATTCCAGGCTTTTCCTAGTTCCAAAAAAAGAAGGCACCTGGCATCCTATCCTGGATCTTTCCATTCTGAACTCTTTTCTAGTAATTCCAAAGTTCAAAATGCTCACTCTGCATCAGTTGCTACCACTGCTAGAAAAGGATTACTGGCTGGAGATGCAATTATATAGCTAAATTGGAGGCTAAACTCTCTCCACCCAAGACTGGAACAGGCAGTCATGAGGAGAAGGTTAACACTTGCACCACATCTCCAGCCTCACATAGACGTACTAAACCAGCACTGGCAAAAAATACACAAAATCATACTCTGAGGCTCTAAATAAAAACCTACAAAAGCATCAGAGACCTCCAAAGCAGACACCCAAAAAACCTGCACCTCCTCTCACAAACTAGACAACACATAAAACACAAAATCAGTGTGCCGCACAATTACAACCCTTAAGGCGAAATAACATACCTAACACACTAGTAATAGGCGACTCTATAGTCAGGCACACTGACGTCCTGCTCACTAGGCTGGACAAGGAGAAGGTTACTGTTAGCTGCCTTCGGGAGCCAGAATCCGCCACATAACACAAGCATTCAGGTCACTCCAGAGCAAGTATAAATATGACTCTGTCATTGTTCATGTTGGTGTGAATGACCTGAGAAGTACCTCCCTGGACTACATGAAAAGAGACATGGAAGAGCTCTCTGATCATGTAGCCCAGGCGGGTATGACCCTGACCCTGAGTAGCATCATGCCGTCACCAAGAGTGATACTGCAGTATAAAGAAAAAATGATCAATTTCAACAATTCGCTAAGCTTCTGGTGTCATTCAAAGGGTATCCAGTGTCTGTCAGCCTGGGACGACATGCTCGACAAGCCTTGTTGCTTCACAAGAGACTGCTTGCACCTGTCACCCCTAGGCTTTCAAATAGTGGCCAAGGCTCTTGCTGCCCCCATAGTGCCTTTTTTAGGCAAGGCTCAAAAGTCAAACCCACCTCTGTAAACAGCACAAATAAAAAATATGTGGGTTATGCTACTCAACGCCAGGAGTTTAAATCTCAAAATGCACATGCTCAAAGCACTCCGCAGTATGGAGAACGTCGACATCTGTGCAGTAACTGAAACCTGGTTCAAGGCTCCATAGAGCACCCCAGCACTACTGGGCTACAACTCATACCACACATTTCGGCCACAGAACATGGACCGAAACACAAAAGGAGGGGATGTATCCATATTCATCAAGGATACCTACACCTCCAGGTTAGTGGCGCAGCATGATACCTCTGACATCATCCATGTGCGACTAACATCGGGCAAATCTGCAATGCAAATTGTGGCCTGCTACAGATCACCCTCCATGATCCAGGACCACCACTCCGCCTTTCTGAAGACCATAGAAAACATGAAGGTCCTACTGAACACCCTGATATTGGGCGATTTCAATTACCCTACCGTTAACTGGGAAAACTACTCAAGTACAAACTCCCAGGTCCAGCGCTTCCTGGAGTTTATCAACTGAAATGCCCTGGATCAGCTGGCAAACTCCCCTACCAGAGGTGAAAATATATTGGACCTGGTCATCACCAACATGGGCGACATGTGTTCCGCACCGGAGGTCAACCCGTCACTGGCTGGATCAGACCTTAAACTAATCACTCTGGATGTCCACACCGCACCACCACCCCCAACCAAGGAAACCACAGTGGATCTGGAATTCGTAAAGACTCTGCTCTCTTCCCTGGGTTACACTCTCAATGTGGAAAAATCAAAAATGGTACCAACCAAGGAGATAACATTCCTGGGAGCGAATCTGAATACAACCACCCAGATGATGCATCTCACCCAGGAGAAGCAGACAAACTCTCTGTTTACTTCAAGGACTTGGCAAGCCTGTCCCAACTCCCTGCAAGGAAATACCTGCAAGCTCTGGGATTCATGGCATTTTGTATTCTCATTATTCAATATGCAAGACTGCATATGAGGAAATTGCAATGGTACCTCAAGAACATTTGGTGTCAACACACAGAGGACCTGGTTATGATGATTCCTCTGCTTCCATCTCTGCAGGCGGAGTTTCTATGTTGGGCAACAACCTGTCTTCAAAACAAAGGCATGCTTGCCACTCAAGTTCTGACTACAGACGCATCAGACTATGCCTGGGGAGCACACCTGGATGGCAGATGCACACAGGGATGTTGGAACGCCCGGCAGATGCACCTGCACATAAATCTAAAGGAATTGATTGCAGTTCAGCAGGCCTTACTAGCTTTCAAGCATCTTCTTTCTCCAGGGACTCTGCTTGTCAGGACAGACACACCATGGTCATGTGGTACATCAACAAGCAGGGAGGGACTCACTCTTACCTCCCGTGCAGGCAAAGCATGAATCTTTGGTCCATGGCAGCATCCCTGGACCTGCATCACCTAACTCAGTTTCTTCCAGAAAAGCTCAGTGTTTTGGCAGACCAGTTGAGCAGGCAAACCCTGGATCCTCACGAGTGGCAGCTGAACAGAGCAGTCTTTTACAACATCATTCAATGCTGGGGCACTCCTTAGGTGGATCTTTTCTCCTCCCCAGACAACCATCTGCTACCTCTCCTTTGCACCAGACAGCAGCACAGCAGAGCCTGGAAAGTGGATGCTCTGTCCTTCAATTGGATGTTGCTATCAGTGTACGCCTTCCCTCCTCTTCCTCTTCTTCTTCCCAGAGTATTAGTGAAGATCAGGGACGAACGTCCAAGGACTATTCTCATCTCTTCGGACTGGCCCAGACAGCATTGGTATCCGCTGCTTCGCAGTCTCTCCCATCTTCCTCTGAAGCCAGATCTTTTGGTTCAGGAAAGGGGAAACATTCTACATCCTCATCTTCAGTCCCTCCATTTGGCAGCATGGCTCATTCTATGACTCCTTCCCTTTCTTCCTCCCTTTCCCAACAGGTGTTTGACATGTTGAGGGAGGCCAGGAGGCCTAGCACTAGGAAATCCTGTGCTGACAAATGGGAAATGTTCTCTCACTGGATGCAGGCTAGAGGGGAGTCTGCTTCTCAACCTACCCTTCCTCTGATCCTAGAATACCTGGCTGATTTGCTTCAGGGTGGTCTTTTTTTTTTTTCCTCTATCAAGAGCCATGCTTCAGCCATCTCTGCTCATTGTTCTCTTGAACAGCCCATTTTCTCTCCTCCCCTGATGAAAATGTTTCTCAGTGGTGCTTACAATTTAAAACCTCCCAGAAGAGCACCTACTCCAGCCTGCGATTTTAATTTTGTTCTGGAGAAACTCACTCTTCCTCCTTTTGAGCCAGCTGCCTCTGCAGATTTAAAGTTTCTCTCTTGGAAGGCCGCCTTCCTCTTGGCTATAACTTCAGTAAGGAGGGTTTCAGAGCTGCAGGCTTTGATGGCCGTGGAGCCTTTTCTTATTTTCCATGCTGATATAGTCTCTCTCAGAACTAATCCCTCCTTTATGCCAAAGGTGGTTTCCAGCCTGACTCTTAATCAGTCCATACACCTTCCTACCTTCTTTTCAAATCCTCGCAATAGAGGTGAAAGGATCCTACTTTCTCTTGATGTGCACAGACAGCTCAGGACTAAGGACCTTCAGAAATCAGCACAGTTATTGGTCAGTTTTGCCCCTAGAGTCCAGGGCAAGGCTATTTCTAAGCAAACCATTTCTAAATGGATTGCACATTACATTACCTTTTGTTATTCCTTTCATGGCAAAGCTCCACCTCAAGGGGTTAGGACCCACTCTACTAGAGTGGCTTCCACTTCTGCAGTTTTTCTAAGGGGTGTCCCTACTAAAGACATTTTGGAGGCTGCCACATGGTCTTCTGTTCACACTTTCACAAAGCATTATAATTTGCCTCTGTTTTCCAGAGCCAGGGCAGGGTTTGCCACCGCGATGTTGCAGGGAATTATCTCCAACCGTTGATGCTGTTGGTTCCTCCCCCCTTTTTCTCTGGGCTTTGGTTAGGACTGCAACAGTGAAACACGATGAACATAGTACAGTTGTGTACACTTACCATAAATGTAGATGTTAGAGTGTATTCACTGTTGCAGTCCTGGATGTTCTTCGTGTTTCACTGTTGCAGTCATTTACATTTGGGTTATCTGCTTGCAGTAGCCCTCAGTCGGCCTGATTAACAAAGTCTTGGGTCCTGCGTCGGTTGCTGCCCCTTCTTCCATGACGTCAGGTTGTCAGGGGTATAAAACATGCAGCCGATGCCATTACATCAGTCTTTCTTGCCATGCAGTGCCAGAAGCAGTTTGCAAGTGCTGGTCGGCCGACTCCTGAAATTTTTGTTTTCGAGTTTCAGAACCAAAGTCTTCAACTAAAGCTAAGTACCCCATTGGGGAAACTTTTTCTTGCTCCTTTCCGATGTCAGTAAAAGTTAATAATTGCATTACTTGTGGAAAGCAAATACCTCACAAAGATTTTCATTCGTACTGTATTCCTTGCCTAGGCCCTGACCACGATGTCCCTTGCTGTCAGTCAGAGCACTATCCATTGTCTGTATATTTTCACTTCTAAATATTTCGGTTCTCGGTTTAATTATCCAGAAATGTCGTCAGTTAGCCATCTGACTAAGGGGATTCCGAAAAAAATGCAAAGATAAAGACAGACAGGCCGCCGAGGTCCAAAGCTGCCGACGACGCTTCTCCTAAGCCAACCGCCAGTTCGCCGGTACTCAGTGAGGTGCTTTCACAGCCCCTGATACCCGCTACTTCTGACTCACATTCCTCTACTGAGACCCATTCGGAGTCACGAGATGCTTCAATTGTGGAACCTGCGGATGTCTCTACCTTGAATGGGTCCAGAGCCGCTGTGCAGGTACTGGCTTCTGAGGGTGTATTCAGGCCTATGGACATGCATATTAAACTGACGCCTCCTCCTTCATTTAGGCCAAAATCTTGAACCATGCCTAAGAAACTGATGCCCAGGGCTCATGCTCAGGCCTCTATGCCTAAAAAACAAATGATAAGAATGGCTGAAGATCTTATAACTCTAATCAGGGAAGCCAACCTCCCCCTTCTAAGAGACCTAGGACTGAAGTTGTTTATGAATCTTCTGAACAGGATTCTGATTTTTCTGATTCTTCTGATGATCTGGATTTGCCCTTATCTACTTCTGAGGATTGATGCAGAGAACTCTATTCCCTCTGCTTCCCCTCCAGAGGATTTTTCTTTTGGTGAGACCTTACATACTGTAAGGGAGCATTTCCACTGGGAAAGCCAGGATTTTTCTGGTTCAAAAAAGAGGCTTGGGGATTTCTTACTCCTGCTTCAGCACAGGCCTTTAGCTATACCTCCTGTACTAGACATTGTTGATGTCTTTTCAGAATCTAGTTTGGCCCCTGATTCTTTGCCTCCTGCTCCCAGAAAACCTGATAGATATTACAGGGTTCCTGATTCTCACAAGTTCCTTTTTAAAAATCCTATTGCGGATTCAGAAACTATTTCACAGGGACCCAAGGGCATTAAGGCTTCTACTGCTAAAAATCCTACCCCCTCTGATAGAGACTCAAGGGCGCTGGATAGATGGGGTAAGAAAGTTTACACTTCTGCAACCTTGGCCAGTAGGGCTTTAAACTGCCAGTTTCATATGTTAAAGTATCAACAGCATGTTATTGGATTGCTTAAACAGACAATGATGTTACTTCCTGACTGTGCTGAAAATAAAGAATTACAGGATTTAATGCATTCTGCTGAACAGGTTGGAAAACATACTTTGCAGTGTGGATTTGATTCATTAGAGGCCTCTTGCAGGGCTGCTGTAACTGGGTCTGTGCTCAGAAGGTATGCTTAGCTTAAAGAGCAAGGATTGCCTGATCATGTTAAAGCTAAATTGCTGGATGCTCCCTTAAATTAGGGCTGCTTGTTTGGCAACAAGGTTGAGGAAGTTCTTAAAAAGATGGACGATAAAGCTAAATCTATGCAAACCGTTAAAGATTTCTTACAGGTTCAGCCTCCTAGATTTAGTAGGCATTGGCCTTCTAAAAATTGGTCCTTTCCAGCCCCTTCCAGGTCTTCTCAAGCCAAACACAGACACAGCAGAAACCCCAGGTTTCAGTCCCAAGGGACACACAAGACTAGGCAGTGGGGGGTTTCCGCACCCAAACCTGGGAGTAGTAAGACTGCTCCCTATGGAAAACTGTCTCAATGACTTGTTTTTAAAACTTCCAAGCACTTCCCATCTGAATGCTCCTTTAGGTGGAAAGATTGGTCTGCAGGCCAAAAACTGGGAACTCATTACCCAGGACAAATGGGTTTTAAATATAGTGTCCCAAGGATACAGATTAAATTTCCACACGTTACCAACACTAAGCGGGTGGCCAGATCTACCCCCAAATCAGTGGGCAGAGGCCCAAAATCAAGTACTCTCTCTTAAACATGGGGGCTATTCAGTTGGTACCAGAAGAGGAAAAGGAACAATGTTTCTATTCGAGACTTTTTCTGGTACCCAGAAAAGGCAATACATGGCGCCCTATCCTGGGCCTTTCTATTCTAAACACCTTTCTGGTGATTCCGAAATTCAAAATGCTGAGTCTTCACCAGCTGCTTCCTATGCTAGGCAAGGATGCATGGTTGGCAACACTAGACTTAAGAGAAGCATATCCCTCACATCCCTATCAGGGAGTCTTGCAGAAGATACCTACACTTCAAAGCAGGCTACATGCGTTATCAGTTCTCTGCACTGCCCTTTGGCTTATCTACTGCGCCCAGGGTATTCACAAAGTGCCTTGCTCCAGTCATTGCATTTTGCAGGCAAATACATTTTCAAATATACCCATACCTGGACGATTGTCTAATTCAGGCAGAAAGCAAGGACATTCTTTTGAATCATCTGGCCTTTGTTCAAAGGGTACTGACTTGTCTGGGGTTCACCATAAACGAAAAGAAATCCCACCTGGTACCCTGTCAACAAATTATATTCCTGGGAGCAAGCTTGAATACAACTTCCCAGATGGCTTTCCTCACGCCAGAGAAATGGATTCATTTGACAACTTACTTCAAACAAGTGGCCACAAAAACCCAGCTATCTACAAGGCAAATACTGCAAGCCTTGGGGTTCATGGCCTCCTGCATTCTTCTAATTCCATATGCAAGGCTGCATATGAGGAAACTACAATGGTATCTCAAAAGCCTATGATGTCAACATTCACAGGATCTAGAAGAAAGGATTCCTATCATACCTTGCCTACACCTAGAGTTCCTTTGGTGGGAAGAGGCCTGCCACCAAAACAGGGGGTTACCATTCACATTGCCCCCTGCCACCCAAATCTTAACAACAGATGCATCAGACTATGCATGGGGGGGCTCACCTGTCAGGGAGGTGCATTCAGGGCAAATGGAACCCAAGTCAAATGCACCTGCACATAAATCAAAAGGAAATGTTAGCTGTACAGAATGCTCTGACAGCCCTCAAGGACCACATTCTTCCAGGACAACTAATGGTAAAGACGTACATAAACAAGCGGGAGGGGGTACACATTCTTACCCCCTCTGCAGACTAGCCATGGCATTGTGGAGCACAGCCTTGAGCTATCGTGAATCTACAGGCTCAGTTCCTGCCAGGAAAACTAAATACACTGGCAGACGGACTAAGCAGAAACCTCATGGACCCACACGAATGGAAACTGGAACCAAGGATTTTCAACATGTTGACAAGCAAATGGGGGAGCCCAGATATAGACCCGTTTGCCTGCCCCCAGAACCATCAACTGGACAAATTTTGCACAAGGATTCCCCACAAGCTAGCTTGGAAAGTGGATGCTCTGTCCTTCAGCTGAAAAACCTATCAGTTTATGCCTTTCCTGCTCTGCCTCTGCTCTCCAAGGTACTACTAAAGATCAAACAGAACAAGCCAAGGACGATTTTAATTGCACCAGACTAGCCTCGCCAACACTGGTACCCACTCTTGCGCGTGTCACGCTTGGCTCCATGGCACCTGCCTCAGGCTCCTTCCCTGTTGTCTCAGCAGGAGAACCAGATTCTGCACCCTCAGCTGCAAACCCTGAACCTAGCAGCCTGGCTAATTACCAAATCTCGCCTTTACCATCCTTCAGTAAATCAGTGATGGATATCATTTTAGAGGCAAGGAGGCCTAGTACTAGAAAATCTTATGCTGCAAAATGGAAAAGATTCTGTGCCTGGAACCAATCTCAATGAATGAACGCAGCAGTGTCCAATTTACCTAAGATTCTACAATACTTGACTGAGATGCTTCACAAGGGCCTGTCTTTTTCCTCCATCAAAATTCATGCCTCAGCCATTTCAGCTCATTGTAGCACAGAGACTCCATTCTTCTCTCACCCACTGCTCAAACAGTTCCTCAGAGGGGCCAAAGATTTAAGGCCACCCAGGAGAGCTCCAACTCCAGCCTGGGATCTTAACTTTGTCTTGGAGAAACTCACTCTTCCTCCTTTCGAGCCAGCTGCTACTGCATATTTAAAATTTCTTTCCTGGAAAACTGCTTTCCTTTTAGCAATCACTTCTGCAAGAAGGATATCAGAATTACAGGCCCTTATGGCAGTGGACCCTTTCATCATCTTTCATGCGGACAGGGTGTCCCTCAGAACCAATCCCTCCTTCATGTCCAAGGTGGTATCCAGTGTGGCTCTTAATCAGTCCATTCATTTGCCTACCTTCTTTCCTAACCCACAGAACAAAGGGGAACGAATACTGCACTCTTTAGATGTGCACAGACAGCTTAGATTTTACTTGGACAGGACTAAACCTCAAAGGAAATCTGAACAACTGCTGGTGGCATTTGCTGCATGGACAGAGGGGAAAGCTATTTAAAAACAAACCATTTCAAAATGGATAGGCCACTGCATTCATTTCTGCTATAAGCACTATGGAAAACTTATCCCACAGGGCATCAGACCCCATTCAACCAGGGCAGCATCTACCTCTACAGCCTTTCTCAGGGACATCATAGAAGCTGCTACCTGGAGGTCTGTACATACTTTCACCAAGCATTATAATTTGCCAATTTTCTGTAAATCCAGAGATGGTTTTGCCACTGCAGTCTTGCAGGGCCTTATAGCTAGTCCTAGTTCTGTTTAAATTCCTCCTCCCAACCTTTAACTTTGGGAATCTACCCAAATGTAATGACTGCTACAGTGAAACACGAAGAACATAGTACAGTTGCGTACACTTTATATAAATGTAGATGTCTGAGTGTATTCGCTGTTGCAGTCCTGGTTACCCTCCCTCCAGCCCCTTTCTTCTTTTTGCTATAGCTCTACTTTCACTTACTGTGCTCTAAAAGCTTTTTGGTGTATATGCTTTTTTTGTTGGAGGTATATCCTTATATTTATAGACTTGATTGCTTCCCATTAGGGGGCACCTGACATCTGGGGCAAGAAAAACTGATGTAATGGCATTGGCTGCATGTTTTATACCCCTGATGACCTGATGTCATGGAAGAAGGGGCAGCAACCAACGCAGGACCCAAGACTTTGTTAATCTGGCTGACTGAGGGCTACTGCAAGCGGATAACCCAAATGTAATGACTGCAACAGTGACTACACTTGGAACATCTACATCTTTGGTAAGTGTATACAACTGTACCCCCCCCCCCTCCTTCCCCCTTTTTTTGTGGTCCTCTCCTGTTCTCTTTTCTCGAGGTACAGGCTTAATTTGTCAAATTGTGTTTTGGTTTAAGCCTTATTGTCTGGGGGCTCCTGACTGTCATGGCAAGAAAGACTGAGGAAGTGACGTCGGCTGCCTCCTTTTGTATCGGACACCCTGACGTCCTTTACAACCGATGGCATTTTTACTTACCTTTGGTATTCTGGCTGACTGAGGACTACCGGGAGCCAGATAACCCATTTGTTCGGACTGCAACAGTGAATACAGTCGAACATCTACATTTATGGTAAGTGTACACGACTGTACTTTCCTTAACATATCTGTTAACCAGAGATGAAAGGTGTAGAGTGGAGGACATTACTGAAATTAAAACTTTCCAAGAGCAGCTTTAATAGCAGCCATGCTACTATATGCTTCTGAGAGAGCAGCTTTGCATCATGTTGATGTTCATCGTGTTTCACTGTTGCAGTCATTACACTTGGGTTATCCTGCTGGCAGGCGACCCGCAGTCGGCCCAAGTTCCAAAGTCTTGGTCCTGTGTCGGTTGCTGTCGCCTCTTCCCTGATGTCAGTGCGCCAGGGGTATAAAAGTTGCAACTGACGCCATTTTCTTCAGTCTTTCTTGCCGCACGGTGCCCGATGCAAAAGCAGTTCATAAGTGCTGGTCGGCCGACTCCTGAGATTTTCAAAATTGAATTTCAGAACCGAAGTCTTCAATAAAGCTAAGTACCCCGTTGGGGAAACTTTTTCTTGCTCCAGACCGATGTCAGTAAAAGTTAATAATTGTATTTCTTGTGGGAAGCAAATACCTCATAAGGACTTTCATTCTTACTGAATTCCTTGCCTAGGCCCTGACCACAACGTTACTAGTTGTCAGTTTTGTGCTAGATTCAATAAACGCACTATTAAACGTCTTTTATTTTGCTTTACATTATTTTGGACGAAGATTTAAGTATATAATGCCGTCGGAACAACCGACGACCGGAATGTATAAAAAACGCAAAGACAAAGAAAAAGACAGGCATCTGAGGTCCAAAACCGACGACGAAGCCTCTTCTAGGCCAGTCGCCGGTTCTCAGTGAGGTGCTTTCGCAGCCCCTTATACCCGCTACCTCAGAGCCACAGGCCGTAACCGACAGCCACATGGAGACACCGAGGCCTGTGGAAACTCAAGGTATTGGGCCTACGGAAACTATACCCTCAGATGGGTCCAGAGCCGCTGAGCAGGCACTGGCTTCTGAGGGTGTTTTCAGACCTTCACAGCTTGCAATTAAGGCTACTACAGCAGCAAAGGCAAAGTCAAAAACACCATTAAAGACAAGGAAACAAGTGCAGCATTCTCCAGAACAGTCATCCATGCCAAAGAAACAGATGCTTAAAATGGCCGAAGACCTTATTACTTTAATCAGGGGCTCCCATCCCCCTCCTGACAAAAGGTCTAGGCAAGACACTGATTGTGATTCCTCTGATCAGGTTTCCATTTCCTCTGATTCTTCTTCTGATCAGGGCTATTCTCTCCCTCCCTATGAGGATTCTGATGCTGAAGAGTCCATTCCTTCAGCCTCACCGCCTGAGGATTATTCCTTTGGGGAAACCCTGCACACCATGAGGGAGCATTTCCATTGGGAGAGCCAGGATTACTCAGAATCCAAGAAAAGGCTCAGATTTCCTTTTATTGCCTCAGCACAGGCCCCTGGCTATCCCCCCCTGTGCTTGATATTGTAGATGATGTTTTTTTTCTGAATCCAGTCTGTCTCCTGATTCTTTATCCCCTGCACCAGTAAAGCTAGACAGGTACTACAGGGTCCCTGACTCTAATAAATTTCTTTACA
This sequence comes from Protopterus annectens, assembly GCF_019279795.1. Taxonomy (NCBI): domain Eukaryota; kingdom Metazoa; phylum Chordata; order Ceratodontiformes; family Protopteridae; genus Protopterus; species Protopterus annectens. Next base: position 174,106,363 of record NC_056734.1, read on the forward strand.
AACACCCTGCTGCAGACCCAGAAACAATTTCTCAGGGTCCTAAAGGGGTTAAGGCTTCCACTTTTCCAAAAATCATGTCCCCTCAGATAGGGATTCCAGAGCTCTGGACAGATGGGGGAAAAATGTTTACACTTCTGCTACTTTAGCTGTAAGAGCTTTAAACTGTCAGTTTCACATGCTTAAATATTAACAGTACCTCATGTCATTGTTAAAGCAGAAAATGGTTACAAATATAGAAAGTCCTGACAGTAAAGAAATGCAGGATTTATTGTATGCAGTTGAATAAGTGGGAAAGCATACTCTGCAATGTGGTTTTGATTCATTAGAGGCTTCTTGTAGAGCCGCAGTTACAGGCTCAGTTATTCGAAGACATGCTTGGTTGAAAGAACAAAGTTTACCTGACCATGTTAAAGTAAAATTATTGGATGCTCCATTACATTAGATTTAGCAGAAACTGGCCTTAAAAAATTGGTCCTTTCCAGTGTCAGACAGGCCACAGAGGCAGATACAGACTCCCAAGAGGCAGATCTCAGCCCCAACGCTCCTACAGACCTAAACAATGGGGTGCTTCAGCCCCCAAAGGAGAAGACAAATCACAACCTTATAGGAAACAGTCACAATGACTTCCCTCTGCAAATGCCAAGCTTTTACCAGTTGACAGCACCCGTAGGGGGAAAGCTAGCATTTTTCTCAAAAAATTGGCACATGATCACCCAAGACCAATGGGTGCTGAATATTGTTTCTCAGGGGTACAGGTTCTACTTCCACACGCTTCCAAAACCAAAAGGTATGCCAAACCTGCCACAAAACCAATGGGCAGAGGCACAAAAACAGATTGCGGCTTTTATGGATATGGGAGCTATTCAAAAAGTTCCACAAGAAGAACAGGGACAAGGATTTTACTCAAAACTTTTCTTAATACCCAGAAAAGACAAAGCCTGGAGACCAGTACTGGACCTGTCAATCCTAAATACTTTCCTGGATGTTCCAAAATTCAAAATGTTAACACTACAACAACTTCTGCCCATGCTGGGCAAGGAGGCTTGGCTAGTTACTTTGGATCTCAAGGAGGCATACCTGCACGTCCCAATCAGACAATCGTGCAGAAGATACCTCAGATTTATAGCAGGCTTAATGCATTACCAATTCTCTGCACTGCCCTTTGGCTTATCTACTGCACCCAGGGTCTTCACAAAATGCCTGGCACCAGTAATTGCATTTTGCAGACAAAAAGGAATCAAAAATATCCCTACTTGGGTGACTGCCTTATTCAAGCAGAGAGCAAGGACATTCTTCTAAAGCACCTGGCGTTTGTAAAAAGATTACTAATTTGCCTAGGGTATACAGTAAACAAAAAGAAATCAAAACTAGTACCCTCTCAAGAGGTAATATTCCTGGGTGTAAGCTTAAATACAGCTTCCCAGATGGCTTATCTCATGCCAGACAAACAAAGGCAACTGACTCATTACTTTCAAATGATGGCAACAAAGACCCAGTTCCCTGCAAGAAAAATTCTGCAGGCCCTGGGTTTCATGGCTTCCTGCATTCTACTAATTCCATATGCAAAACTGAATATGAGGAAAATACAGTGGTATCTAAAAAGTGTTTGGACTCAGCATTGTCACAGCCTAGAGACAGTCATAACCTTGATTCCCTGCCTACAACAGGAGTTTCAATGGTGGTCCCAGGCCTGTCATCACAACAAGGGACAGCCTTTTCACCTTTCCTACAGCCAGGCAGACAGTAACAACAGATGCATCGGATTATGCCTGGGGAGCACATATGGCAGGAAAATGTATTCAGGGCACATGGCCCAAGGAACAAATGCATCTTCACATCAATTAAAAAGAGATGCTAGCTGTACAGAATGCCCTGACAGCCTTCAAGGACCTAATACATCCAGGACAACTATTAATAAAGATGGACAATACCACAGTTATGTGGTACATAAACAAACAAGGGGGCACACATTCCTACCCCCTATGCAGACAAGCCATGACTTTGTGGAACACAGCACTGACCTACCAGGTACATCTGCAAGCACAATTCCTGCCAGGAACAAAAAATACACTGGCAGATGAACTAAGCAGAAATCTCATGGATCCTCACGAATGGAAGCTAAATCCACAAGTGTTCAACATAACAAGGAAATGGGGACGCCCAGACATAGATCTTTTTGCCTTTCCTCACAATTGCCAAATACAGAAATTTTGCACAAGGACTTATCACTCTCAAGCATGGAAAGTGGATGCTCTATCATTCAGCTGGAAAAGTCTGACAGTCTATGCCTTCCCTCCGATGCCTCTTCTCACCAGGGTGCTTCTAAAAGTCAGACAAGAAAGGCCAAAAATGATCCTGATTGCACCAGACTGGCCACGCCAGCACTGGTACCCAATCATAAAGAGTTTGCCCCAAGGCCCACTTTGGCCTCTACCTCAAATCCCTCATCTTCTGACACAACAAAACAATCAGATTCTGCACAGTCAACTCAGAACCTTAAACCTGGCAGCATGGCAGATAATGTAGCCACTGAGACTGCACCTCTCTCTAAAGCTGTTATGGGTGTAATTTTGGAAGCCAGGAGTCCCAGCACTAGGAAATCTTATGCAGAAAAATGGAAGAGATTCTGTGCTTGGAACCAGGCACAAGGGCTCAAACCACTTGTCCCTAATATACCTCAGATTTTGCAATACCTAACTGAGATGTTGGACAAAGGCCTATCTTTTTCATCCATTAAAATCCATGCCTCTGCCATTTCAGCTCATTACAATACGGATCCTCCTATTTTTTCACATCCTCTACTACAACAGTACCTCAGAGGGGCAAAAAATATAAGACCCCCTAGGAGAGCACCAGTACCTACTTGGGACCTCAGTTTTGTTTTAGAAAAACTAACAGCGCCTCCATTTGAACCAGCCAGCACAGCTTATCTAAAATTCTTGTCATGGAAAACTGCTCTGCTCCTAGCAATAACTTCAGCAAGAAGAGTCTCAGAGTTACAGGCATTGATGGCTGTGGAACCTTTCCTCATTTTTCATCAGGACAGGGTTTCTCTTAGGACAAACCCAACATTCATGCCAAAAGTGGTCTCCAATGTGGCCTTAAACCAAATCATTCATTTACCTACTTTCTACCCAAATCCCCAGAATAAAGGGGAAAGACTTCTGCACGCTTTGGATATACACAGGCAGCTACGATTCTACTTGGACAAAACAAAAGCTTTGAGAAAAACTGAGCAACTGTTTGTAGCATATGCTGCAGGATCACAAGGAAAGCCTATTACAAAGCAGACAATCTCCAAATGGATAGGACACTGCATCCGCTTCTGTTACGCACAACATGGTAAATCTGTGCCTAAGGGCATTAGGCCTCATTCTACCAGAGCAGCAGCCACTTCAGCAGCTTTCCTCAGAGGAGTACCAACCAAAGACATTTTAGAAGCTGCAATCTGGAGCTCAGTGCACACTTTCACCAAGCACTACCACTTACCTCTCTACTCCAAATCCAGAGCAGGCTTTGCCACTGCAGTTCTGCAGGGCTTGTTAGCCTCGTCAAATCCAATTTAGACCCAGCCACCCAATCTCAGCTTTGGGATTCTACCCAAGTGTAATGACTGCAACAGTGAAACACGATGAACATAGTACAGTTGTGTACCTACCATAAATGTAGATGTTCGAGTGTATTCACTGTTGCAGTCCAGGTTACCCACCCACCATCCCCCTTTTCTTTGCTGGGATTTTTCTGTACTTCTCAACTCTATACAACCTATGTGGTGTATTTGCTTGTAGAGCAAGGAAATGTTTATAGTAATATATGCATTTTTTGGCATATTTTTATCTTTTCAGCCTTCCTATCTGGGGGCACCGGACATCTGGGGCAAGAAAAACTGAAGAAAATGACGTCGGTTGCAATTTTTATACCCCTGGCGCCCTGACATCAGGGAAGAGGTGACAGCAACCGACACCGGACCAAGACTTTGGAACTCGGGCCAACTGCGGGTCGCCTGCCAGCAGGATAACCCGAGTGTAATGACTGCATTAGTGAATACACTCGAACATCTACATTTATGGTAGGTACACAACTGTACTTTTCCTTTGCTAACGGAGCACTGCAAAATTACTGCCAGAACAGAGAAAGAAAAAACAAGTGCTACAAGAATAACACTGATGGAAATAAAAGTCCACTTGTGTTCAGGAAACTGCCGCAATATCTAGTTGGGTCACTGTAAACGTCAAATCAACGAGTCTCGTTTCCCCTCTTTGATTTCAGTTTTGCTTTTTAAACTTCTGAAACACTAGATGTTGAGTAGTAAATATGCCTTTCTCCAGCTTTTAACGAGTTGATCTGGCGCAAACACTTTACAGTTCTCGAGAACCAGGGACAGTTTTGCTAGCTCATTGGCTGTATAATGAAATGTGACAGTGAAAAAAAGCGAGACGAGACGGCTGGTTGTTTATCAAAGTTATGTTTCATATTTATAGAGCTAAAGAGCATCGTTTAGCTTTCTTTTCAAACAAATCAAAAGCTGAAAGAAAAGCATTTTATTGCACAAGATTTGCAAAGTTAGAGGACAAGCATGAGGTTTGCTAAGCTGTAAGTATGGAGCGGTTTTCTACCACTTTTGCATACAGATCAGTTAGTTGTACAAATAAACTTTACCTTCTGTGTAATTTATTCAGGAACTCTGCTTATAAACCATACCTAGAAACATTAACAGACTTTTCACTTTATTAGAAAATGGTACAGGGGACAGCTGTCAAAACTGGTTTTACTTTTGGTTTTATTTGCACGCAGTGCAGAGGCGTAGAGTGTTGTAGGAAAAAAACTAGTTTAAGTGTGAAGCAAAACATAAATATTTCCTGCAACAATCGACTTTACTGTAGTCAGCTGTGTTGGAGCCTGCAGACTGCATGGTAGGACACTTCGACTTTTTTAAGGCTGGTGTTGCCTGATTTGTTAAAATGCAGTTTCCCCTAAGAAAATAAAGATTAGAGCCATTGGCCTTTTTTCCCTTCAGATTCTAATAACGTGAGGGCACTTTTCATTTATTGATCATTGCGAACACGTGTTAAGATTCCAAGCGCTCATTAGAACTGTTGCCCTGATAATGGAAAAGTTCCTTATTTACTTACTGACATTTAATTACCAGGAAAGTCTGACTAGGTAGAAGCCCATTTTCAGTGGAGACCTGGGGAGAAAAGCTGCAAATTATTACAAAACATTTTAAGAACAATTTTACAATCTTCAAAAATAATTTAATTTAAATAATTATAACATATTTGACATAATAAAAATAAGATTAATTAAGAATCAATACATGGTATATGACAATCATTTAATAGAGAAATTTTAGACGGTTCGTACTGAAACTAAAGGTGAATTAGTGTAATAGAAATAGGAATTGCAATATGAAGTGAGTGAAACACAGGATTGTGGTACATTTAGAGATAGTCAAAGAAGAGAATTAGATGGCAGTAAGGAAATAAGTGAAGAAGGGAGAGTAAGGAAGTATAAGGAATGAAAATGTACTTGTTCACGTTTAGGGATATAGTTTATCATGGGTTTTAGCAAGAACAGAGCCAGACTTTAACTAGTCTTTCAGAGTGGTTCTGAAAGATGGGGGAATGGTATAGACCTGATGGATACAGGTAAGGAGTTCCATCCTTGGCAACCTTGCACGAGTATAGGCAGTGCCCAGCATATTTGATAGATTTATAGACAGGAGTTTTGATCACTGGATCATAATGACTGACTGAGAACATAGTTGTGTTGAAGGTTTTTAGTGCTGGACAGGCAGATGGGTGCTAGATGACTTTATAGATGGTAAGAAGTGTATATGTTGATGTGGCAGTTCTAACCAATTTAGGCTTTTCAGTGCTATACAGTGGTGGATTCTAAAAGGGGTATGTGCTGCAAATTTAGCAACTTTGTTATAGCACTGTTCAAGTTTCAATTTTTGTGAAGCCTGGAGGTTAGTATGGATGGAAGTGCCATAAAGAATGGGGAGGAGATAAGTAGTGACAAGTAGTTTCAGTTGCATCGGTGAGAAAGGTTTTGGCTCTGTAAAGCATTCCCAGTTTTTGATGAGTTTATCTTATGCAATTTTGTATATGCAGGTCTAATGTAAGATTATCATCCACTATCACCCCTAATAGTTTCCTGTGAGAAGTGACTTCAGTGGTTGTATTATCAAGAGAGAGAACTTTAAATTTAGTTTTTTCTTTAGAAAGGGATTTAGGGAAAAAGCAGTACATTGATCTTTTTAGGTTAAGCATGAGTTGGGAATTATGAAGTCATGTTTCCATGGCTGTTAAAGCTTCCTGAGTATTTTTTTGGAGGTGTACCATGTTGTCAGAAGTGTAAATGACAGTGGAATCATATGTGTATTGTATCAGGGTGGCCTGTTGTGTGGAAGTATAGAGGGTGTTGGTGAAAATGGTAAAGAGGGGACCAAGGATAGAGCCTTGTGGTACACTTTTGATGACTGACTGAGAGGTAAGGAGAGAGTGTGGAGTGCCAGACTACCTACTGGACAGGTAGCTTTTGAAACACAGAAGGATGGGCTGATAGGGATCTAGTGAGGAAATCTCAAGTACAAGTTTGATGTGACAAACTGCATCAAAGGCTTCAGACAAGTCTAGAAATAAGGAAGACACTAGTTTGGCATTATCTCTAGCTTTGACAATATCTGTATAGGTTATAAGGGCAGTGCTGATACTATGGGAAGGGTGGAAGCCATGTTGTGTAGAGGGATAGGAGTTATTCCTGCAGGAGATAGTGTAGCAATTGTTTTTGAATACAGTTTTCAAGTATTTTGGTGAGGGGTTATGTGATCACTATAGGTCTAAAGTTATTTATGTCTGTGGAATTTCCTCCTGTGTGCAGAGGGATAATGTGTAACTTTTTCCAGAGGGAATGTGGTATTCCTGGACTGACCTATTTGTAAGGAATGAAACAGGATAAGCAATGCTATTGGCTGCTATTTTTAGAAACTCATTTGGAAGCTGAAGAGCACAGTTTAAATTTGTATGAGTAGTTTTGTATAGGATGTGGGCACAGGATCATGAATGGGGTAGGCACATCACATCATATTAGTTGTAATAATGCATGCAGTGTGCTTCCATATGGGCACATCACATAATATTAGTAGTAATAATTCATGTAGTGTGCTTCCATAAGAGTTGCCTGTACTAGTTTGTAAGCACCTGAGTGAATTTTTTAACAAGAGGGACTAAAATATTTACTGAGATAAAACTTGGTTTGTTGCATGACACATCTTCATTTTTCATGTTGATAAGAGTGGGTTCATGAAGTGCATCCTCTGAGAAGGGTTTGTTTCTGTTGATTTTTTTTATCTATAGCTATAAATCTATATCTTTCTATATAAAATTATGTACAGCGTGTTTATATGTGTGATGCATAAGTCAAGCTGCTGGGACACCATTTTTTTTAACAAGGAACATTGAGAGACCATTCTTTTTTAAAATACAGGAAACCTCTTTACTGAATTATCACTTATATAGGCAATCGTACATTTATATGAATGAAAACCCATTTGACATATGTTCAGTTTCAGATATTGTACATCACATATAATCTTCTATACAGTCATTGTCAATGGAACATTGCATAGCTCATTCAATTTCTGCCTTCCCTTAACCTCATTCCTCCTCCAAAATATGTTCTGCATATATTCTTTTCGCAATTCCCATTTTTTCTATGCAGTTTGCTCCTACCCTTTATATATATATCCCACATACTGTTCTTTTATCTCTTTTACTATATTCACCCCTTCTGGTATGATTGGTTTAGACTTTCATTTCCATTTTCCAGTAACTGATTTTTTGGCAGTCACCAGAATTAAACTTAGTAAGGCCATACTATGTCTAGGCAATTCTGATTCTATATCACAGCGATTCTTTAGTTACACCAATTTGCTCACCCAGACTGAGTAGTCTGTATTGATTTTTAAAGTCTGGCAACTCATTACACTCCCAGAGAATACGTTCCCAGTTACCTCTTTCTTCCCCATCACATCTCCAACATTTGCAGTTTACGTGAGGAAAAATTCTTTGGAGTCTGCCTGAGGTATAAAAATATCTATGCAAACACAAGAGCAAAAAAAATCTTCTAGACTGTTGCATATTTCTTTGTTAATTGCTTATCCAGTCTCGCTTCCTAATCCTTTCTAACCTCCTCTGACTGATTCCTGATTCCTGTAGATGTCATGCAGTATTTTATACATCATACTAAGTATGCCTTTTTTAACCACAGCTCTGTTCTAGATTCTACTAAAAACTCTGAGTACTGGTCTTTCACTTAGGATCCCCTATTCCTTTCTCTTTGCCTATACTCCAATATCAATCCTTGATAAGGAAAGCAATCTGTAGTCTATGGTCCAAATGTATTTTTGGGCTCTTTCCATTCTATTACCTTTCCCTGTCTAATTATTTGCTTTGTTTCTTTGCCAGCTTTTTCCAGCAAGTTCCAGACATCTTTTTCCTGTTCTCTGTATCCCTAATTGCAGTCAACCTTTTCTTCAGAATCTCCTTTCTCAAATCCTGTGTTGTTAGAATACTTTCTGCTAGCTTATGAGTGTATTATTCTATATACTTACTGTTATTTTCCTTAAGGATCTGGATCCAAATTCCCAGTCTATTTGTTGAGCTTCTCCCGTTTCATCATCATCCCTTCCCATATTTAATTATAGCTTTCTGCTTGTGCTATGTATTGGAGCCTCAGCTGTGTAGCTCTGAAATACCCCTTCAAATCAGGTAATCCCAAACCACCTTGTCCTTTTGGAAGGATCATCTTATCCCACATGACTCTTGCCCTCTTCCCCTCCCAGATAAAATCCTTCAACTCTTTATTGATTGCTGTCCATAACGTCTCTTCTAGTTGATTTAAAATGTGTCTGACCTGTGTATAAAACTAAAGGGACTAAAACATTTTCACTGTTTGTATCTTGCTATCCATATACATACAAAAGAACTTTCAGTTTCTCAGTTTTTGTATTATCTTTTGTTTAGTCTCTTGCTACGTATCTTTAGCTTCTATAACAAAATTCTTTTTAACCCATACTTTTAAGTACTTCATTTTATAATTTCCTGATAAATATGGGTATTGCAGAACCAATTTGTGTGGGGATACATAGCTTACATCTATTGCCTTTGGTTTATCTTCATGAATTTCGCCTCCAGAAAAGACTTGAAACTGACTCAGAATGTTCCACAATGCTGAATTGTTCTTCAGTGGTTTTATCTGGTACAAAATAATATTCTCTGCGAATAAAGCCAAATTTTCTTGATTATGTTATTAATCATATCCTTGAATTTATGAGCCCCTTATTTTCTTTGCCAACTGTTGTAACACAGCACAAATAACACAGGGGAAAGAGGACACCCCTGCCTGGTTCCTTTTTTCAAACAGAACTCATCAGCGAGGAACCCCTCACTTTAATTTTCACCTCTGATCCATCATAAATCCTCCTAATTAACCTTATTATTATGTCACGGGAATGCAAATGCTTCCATTGCTCTACTCATAAAATCCCAGCGTACTCTGTCGAATCCTTTCTCTGCATTAAGACCCACCAATGACAGTGACATTATCTTATATTTTGCTTCCCTTTGGATCATCATTGTTCTGTCAATGTTGTTAAATGTTTGCCTCCCCTCCACAAAACCATACAGATCCTTATCTATCAATTTTGGCACCACCTTTGCCATTCTTTTAGCCATTATAGGCAAACACTTTATAGTCATGGTTTAGAATCAAAATGGGCCTTTATGAAGCTGGATCTGAACAGTCTTTACCATCTTTAGGTATTACAGCCACCACAGCTTTCTTCAAGGATGCTGGTGCTTCTCCTTTTAAAATGCTATTAAAAATTTCCAAATCTTTTCCACTTTCTTCCCTTTGAGCTTCCAAATTTTCACAGGAATACCATCTATTCCTGGAGACTTTCCTTTAGATTGGTTATAAAATCACCATTTTTTTTCTCATCTAGTCCTATCCTAACTGTTGTTAATGGAGCCTCATCTACCTATAACCTTGACATATTTAATTCTTCCATAAACATTTCCATTTATACTTTTTCTTGATTTCTGCACTGCCCTGCTTTATGTAGATTTTCATAAATTTTCTGAAATATTTGTAATACCTCTACAGGACTCCTGGTTATTTTCCTTGTTATAGGCTCCCTAAGCTTGGCAACAACCCTTTCTACATTCTGTTGCCTAAGCAATTGGGCTAAAAGCTTTTGTGCTCTGGAGTTAAAAACATTGTTTAACAGCAATATTTCTAAACTCATGCATATTAACCAAGTAGTCCCTTATTTTAACTTTAGCACTTTGCAGTTGTGCCTCGTCTCATTCTGTGAGATGTGGAGATGCAATTCTTTTGAAAATAATACATTTTTTACGTATATAAAGATTCAAATGCTGATTCTTCCAAGCAACAATAAAAGCCTTGTGATATAGCACACTACACATCAGCACTTAAGTCTCTGAAATTTACCCATGTTACAATTCCTGTTACAAAAAAGATGATTCAGATAAACCAACATCTCTGCATATTCTACTATAGAAAATAGTACTCTTTATTACAGTTCCTTCATCCATTTTTTTGGGAGTAAAAAGAGCATTCCAGTGGGGATGTTTGAGCTGCTAGCTGAAGCATTAAATTAAATTAAAGATTAAAAGGGTTCACTGTGTGCAGTTACAGAATGACAACTTCAGAGTGGATATACTAAAGCAACAGGGTTGTGGGTGATGCAGTCTGCACATGGGGTGATGGAGGACTGGCCAGTTACATTGCTGCTTGTTACTCAATTTGATTTTAGGTTATTATTTGAACACTTATTTTTGTGACTGACTTTTTCCACAATTTATAGATGTCCATCTTGTTAGTATTCTGTTTCACTCTAAACAACTCCAAAGAACAAAGTAAAAGTGAAAAAGCAGCAAATCAAAGACCAGGAAGGAACCGGACCACAAATCTTATAAGCTTTTGTTCGTTTAATTAAAACACCACAAACTTCATCAGAATAAATACAAAAACTTGAAACCACCCTTTAAATACTTGTCATGTGCAAAAAAATCATCCAATGACAAAATAGTTCAAATGAATTATTTAAGTAGCCATTGTGATGTCATGAAAATTTAAAAATACAGTACATTTTTTAACATTGCATATGTATAAAAACATAAAAATGTATATTTTATATATATATATAAGTAGATATATATGTAGAACACATCAACAGAGCCCAGGCAGTCAAGTGAAGAAATTTGAAGTTGGGGTGTATGAAACACCCCTGGTCTTATAAGAGTAGATCCAGTCTGTTACTCCCTTCACTAATAATGGTTTCTGTATTGCCCATGTAAGGACAAGTTGCCATACTGTTATACCCCTTTGGCTCACCACAGCAAGAGACTGAAAGGGTAATGGATAGCAAAAGCACCTCAATGAGCAATCACAGAAGTAAATGACCACTTCTGAAGACCATATAGGTTCATCAGTTATTACTGTGCAGTTGATGCAGCTTGATCATTTGTAGCCTAGCCAGTACAATTTACACATTACCCCTTTCTATCTGTTTTTGGTTGAAAGTGGTTAGGGAGTTAGTTTGTTTAATATAAAGGAGTGAATCTGTTTTAGAAGAGAAGTTATTTGGATGAGTTTCTGTTTGCATTGCAATGTAAGTTTAGATCATGTTTAGGATCACAGAAGGTCACTAGGCTAATGGTCCTAGAGCCTTTTTAAAGCTAGCCATTCATGCACTCCTTTCCCTCAATTGTAAATGCCCATAAACAAGAACAGCTTTGGCATATGTCTGTGCCTCAGGGCATCTACAAGTTGTGCTGTTCATAAGAACCGCAGGTGACAAACAGGGGTGAATTTGCATTTTCTCATCCATTGGTCAAAACTGCATTTGAATAGACTACTGTTGCTGAGAAAAGTACCCTGGATGTATAGAAATTGTCAAAAACCCTCAGGCTACAGATGCAGGCCATCCCTTGCAAAGTAGTCAGGTCTTAGTTGGTCCTGAGACAGTTGACCATCTATTTCCAGGCAAGCATATAATACCCATTTATTAGTCATGTAGAGCCAGTGGATAGACAGTCCTTTTTCAGCGGAGACCACAGAGCAATGTCTGGTTAAGCATCTTGCTCAAATGAGGGCTGAGGAACTAAAATCCTGTACCACAGGAACAAAAGCTCGGAGCCTTACCCTCTGCACTGTCAGACTTGGCAATATCTGATACCGTTGGGATGATACCCCTGGGATGACACCCTAATCTGGCCAGTTATTCAAGTCCGTTGTATTCGGTTTAGATTGTGAAAAAAGGTAGGATGGTGTCCAAGATTATAGGATCATAGGAAGTTACTAGGCTAATGGCCCAAGGCCACTTACAGGCCTAGCCAAGTTCTACCCGAGTTTCCATGATCAGCACCTATTGCTCCTGTCCAAGAGGGACACAGGTGGAACCCACAAAGTGAATTTATGGTTACCCATCTGTAGTCCAGATTGCATTGGAAGAGGGCCAATGATGTTCTCTGTTTGACATTAAGTGGGAGTCTGTTCCAAAGGTGTGGTAACCTCTGGGAAATAAATCTGTCCCTCCAGCAGGTGCTATTAATGTCACATATCAGATTAATGTTTTAAGAGTGAGTAACCCATGTACCATTTGACTTGCGGATATGCAGCATTTCTAATAAAGCAGGGTCAGAGATTGCCTTATATGCAAGGCAGAGATTGCCTCTGAGTATTCAGTATGAAACAGAATAAAGTGACAGTGATTTCAGATGATCCACATAGGACAGATGCTGAAGACCTTGAATTTTCCTTTTGAGAAACCTTTGTGGTCTCTGCAATTGCTGCAGGTGCATGGATAGGTACACACCAAAAGGGGTGTTGTACTCAATTAGTGGCCTGATGAGGGAAGAGTACAGAGAAGTTATAACTTCTTTTTTTCTGGAGGCAATGTCCTTACTTATGAGATGAGTAATATAGAATGCCCTTCTTACCACTGTGGAGACATGATGATCAAAGGTAAGGTTGCTGTCACTGCACCAGTCATTTGTGTATGCAAGACCCTCTTGCAGGATGTTTACATCATTTGGAGATTGTATGAAAGCTCCCAGTTTGCAGTCATCAGTAAAATTTGTCAGCCACAGACCTTTAGTTTTTGCTTGTACTTAAAAGGAATAGATTCCAAACAGTAGAGGTCACAGGACTGATCCCTGTGGAACGCCACTGGTTACAGGTCTGTTGGAGGTGGATTCCCATATTTTGACTGTGTGTTTTATCAGTGAGCCAGTTAGCGACCCATCTAACGATATAAGAATTGATACCTAGTTGGGTGAGTTTCAGTGATGCTTAAGTGGAGATAGTGTCAGAAGACTTGGCTAAGTCTAGGTAGGCTGTATGCACCGATTTCCTCTTGTACAGGGCCTTTGTGCCTGTCTCGATGTCCACCAGGTTTAATGGGCACGATCTCCCTTTGTCAAATCCAAACTGAGTAAGGTCAAGTATTTGGAGATTACATGTATCTTTGTTGATAAGGTCCTTGTGTTTTTTAATTTCTCCAAGTCTTTTGAGTTTTGAATACCATGACGGAAATGGACCCCATTTCTAAGTCAAGGTATGTTTAAAGTTCATGAAATTAGTATTGTTACAGTCTTTGACATCAGCTAGAAGTACTCTTCTCAGCACCCATAATGTGCCCAGTAATGACGACTCCTGCAATTCATACAGAGTTATATGTATTGGTAACCTATCTAAATACGATTGTAGATTTTATTTTTTATAAGACTTGTTGCTCCTACTACTATTGCAACTGTCTGGGTATCTTTCTACCACATTGCTCTCATTTTTGCCTGCAAATCCTGATATTTTATGACTTTGTGTCACTGTATGCAAGACACTGCAGTCACTGGGTGTAGCAATTTCAATGACCAATGCTACTTTTGTCTTTTCATGTACCACTATATCGAGGTTTCTCGCAACTATCTTTTGAGCTGTTGGTAATGGGTGATCCTCATGTGATGTAGACTTCATAATTTTCTATGATGCTTTGTGGCTCGTTTCCAGTGTTTTTCAGCCACTTTAATACCATAATGTTTGCACAATCCCCAGTGCAGCAGTCTTGCCACATTATTATGCTTTTCAGTATACAGTCGTCCTGCCATTAGTATGTCACAACCAGCAACAAGGTGTGCGACTGTTTCCAATTCTGTTTTGCAAAAACTACATTTGTCTGTTTCTTCCACATGTTCAATTGACTTCGTAGACCAACGTGTGCATTCATAGGTTGGTACTAGGCTATTGGCCCTAGGGCCTATACAAGCCTAGCCATAACAATTCCCTGGCTATTTCTCCCCTCAGTATTTACTTCCCTGGACCCCTGTCTAGCAGGGTGACTGACGTGATCCCCGGGGTGAATTTCCTATCTCCCATCTAATCAAGCTTCCTTTTGGGCCCCCAATATTAACCTTTCATCTTTTGGTTTGAATTCACCTTTCCTTAACCATGTCTGCATTCGACCCTGATCAACATGAGGCTCTTCCAGAAGTTTTTTTTACTTGCCACTATATGCATTTTCCTCATTTTTTGCTTTCACATCTGCTCCTTCACCTTATATTCTTTATTTTGTTTTTTTGGTACATTCAGTTGCTGCCTAATCTTTATCTACTTCTGGTTTGATTTCCATTCCTGCTTGATGCTGATATGCTTCTGCTAGACTAAGCAGGGAAGTCACCATAGATTTATTCTCATGTTTAAAAAGTTTCACTACATAAGGTCCATGATGATTCACTCCATGGCCTTGCAGATAAGGCTAGTCAGGCTAATAGGTCTGTAGTTCCCAGGGTCAATGGAAGCACCCTCTTTGTGCAAGGGAGTAATGGTGGCCGTTTTCCATTCAGCTGGGATGAAGCCGGTGCTTAGACTATGACTGAAAAGAGTACCTAGTGGTGGTGCAAATTCTTGTTGGAGCCTATATAGAACACAGCCTGGGATGTTACCAGATCCCATAGATGCTGTGTTTTTGACCTTAGGACTTTTACGACCTGCTCTTTACAGATACAAGGTGGGGAAGAGGTGGTAGAAATGTCATGGGATACGTGTGGTGGTGACAGGGTAATGATGTTTTCCCAGAACCTGTCGACTAACAGGTTAGCTATGTCCACAGGCTCAGTATATGTGGTATCATGAACTACAAGTTCAGCACAAATCTGGGTCTTTCCTTTTAGGTTATGGATGCAACTAAAAAATGCCTTATGGGTGTCCTTAGTTGATGAAACTAACTTGTATTTGTAGTTTGCTTTGGAGGACTTCACAAAAAGTCTTATTTGCTTATTTAAGCTGAGGAGGGAGTGTTTCCAGTTTAGGGCTTGCCGCAACTTATTCCTCTTATTGTAAAGCCTGTTAATGGCAGTTTGTCCACGAGGCAGGTTTGCTCTTCCTTGAGGAGCTTGTTTTGGTCCTATTGGGTATGGACGAGTTAATGCAGTTATACAGGTGTTTGTATAAAGCACTGGTGTAGAACTCAGCATAGTTGCCAGTTTCATTGGGGGGGGGGTGCAGTGAAGCTATTTATACCATCCCATAAGAGGTTATAATCTGCTTTGGAGGAGTTTTTTTTAAGTTTAGCTGCTGCTGGTGGGGGGGTCAGGTGTGATAGTTACATCGAATGAGACTGATATGTGGTCGATCTCACCAGAGAAGACCTCACAGTGGGTGCTGCAGTGGTCTCCCATATCGGTAAGCATCAGATCCAGACTTGTATATTATTTATATATCATCCTCATATGCATACTCAGACAGCTTTACCACATGTTCCATCATACAATTAATGTGCATCCAGTTGCTTAGCTGACATAACGGTTAAGGTCTTCACCTCCCATGCACAAGGTACAAGGTTTGATCCTGACATCCAGCCAATGCCTTTTTGGAATTTGCATGTTTTGTATGTGTCTGGGATTCTCTCACCTCCGAAAAACATGCTGAGTGTTTCCATCTCAAAACTCACCAGTGAATGGAGCTGTGGGCAGCAGCACAGACTCTACATGGTGCCCTATATGGGATAGAGTATCTTCAAGATAAGAGAACATGGTACTAGAAAATGGAAGTCAAAATCTAAACCAACTATCCTGGAAGTAGTCAATATAGTAACAGATAAAAAAAACAAAACTGGAATTGAGATCTTTAGAAAAGGTCAGGAACTAAGTATATAAAAAAATGGGAATTATGGGAACAATACAAAGACGGCAGGAATGAGGTCTAGGAGGTGGTAGGACTTAAACGAGCTATGTAATGTTTGAATGCAAAAGACCAGGTACATTATTAATGATGTATAGTGTCTGCAACTGGAAGTATGTCAGTATAGTATGTAAAATGCTTGTGACTAGGATTGTATTTATATAAATGTATGATTGCTTATGTAGTAAGTGATGGTTTAATAAAGATGTTTATTGTTTAAATAAAAGCAGGAATTGAATAGTTTATGTAATAGTGCTTAGGTTATGTGATATACAGCAATATATGAAGTATAATGTTTGTTACATTAATACAGTTTGATTACTTTTATATGATTGTAAATTTGCCAGTGTCACAAATGATAATTCAATAAAGGTGTTTACAAACAAAAACAAAAAAGATAGCAGAACACAGATCACAGACTGTACACTGTGGCAAGGCTAGCCACTCAATGGTGTAAAATATGGCTCTAGGTGATTTAGTCATGTTGATTAATGTCAAAATGGGCATGGGTAGTTACTGGTGATGTGTGTTGAGGACTTGACCTACTGCAGTCTACACCACGGACCCATGCTAATGTTGGGGGGATGCCTGCCATAAAGTCCAGCAGCCCTGGGTCAGTAAGCCACTGGCTTGCTGATGTCCAGTTGCCCAGGCTAAGATACCTCTGTTGATTGAAAGCTGGATGTAAAACCAATCAACCTACCAAACATGAACTAAGAATTGCTACACTCAGTATAGGTTCACTGGCAGGATGGAGCTTGGAAGTGGATGACATGATGGTATGGAGGTGGCTGGACATTATGTATACAAGAGACAAGATGGAAGGGCAGTCCAAAGATACTTGGCTTGGGCTCAAGAGTCAGCAGGAGGACAGGCTAGAAATTATGTCAGAATTGTAGTGAGAAGCAGGCTTTAGAAGGCAGTGATGGATGTCTTCAGAATTAGTGACAAAATTATGGCAATCAGACTCTAGTGTAATGATAGGCTGACTGCCTATGTCCCACAGCAGGGCTGTGATTTGTGAGGAAAAGAGTGCATTCATCAGGACAACATGAATTGGTGTTGATACTGAGTGACTTGAATGCACATATCAGGACAGACAGAAAAGGATAGGAGGACTGCCTTGGTCCACATGGATGAGACAACAGGAATGAAAAAGGAGATGCCATTCCAGACTTCTGTCTTGCAAATGGCTTGATAGTAGCCAACACATAATTCAGAAAGAGAGACCATCACAAGATCACATACAAGAGTGGCTAACATGCAACTCAGGTAGACTTCCTCCCAGTAAGGAAAGCTGTCCCAGACACAGCCTGAATAGCACTAACAAAAATGAAGCAGGGAAGCAGCAGGCTTAGATGAAGTCACAGCAGACATGACAAAGTTACTAGGTGAGAAATGGCTTCTGAGGGTACCTATAGCAGTGTGGAGAGAAAGATGCATCTCAGATGACAGGGGAATAAGCATACTAGTGCCAGTGTGCAAGAATAAAGGGTATGTCTACAACTGTGGGCAGTACAGAGGTATCAAATTCGTATCACTTTGCATGAAAGTTCTGGAGAGGGTGATTGATGATTGGATATGCAGAGTAGTAAACATTAAGATGGGAGATGAGCAGTTCAGATTCAGTTCAGGATGCAGCACAACTGATTTGATGTTTACAGTAAAACAGATAGTTGAGAAGAAGCTAGATTAGGAAAGATTCCAACTGGGCATTCCTAGACTTAGAAAAAGCATATGACAAGGTCCCAAGAAAGCTGATTTGGGCAATGCTGTTGTGGTTCAAAGTCTCAGAAACACTGGTAGAATTAGTGCAGGCTACGTACAAGAGTCCAGTGACTCAAGTATGAACAGTGTTTGGTGTCACAGAGGAGTTCCCAGTGGGAGTAAGGTATACATCTGAGTTCAGCTCTGAGCCCACTACTGTTCATACTGGTGATGGATGGGACATATCAATAAAGCTGCTGTATGCAGATGATGTGGCATTACAATCAGAGGGGAATGGAATGCAAAGCTGAAGGCACATGGGATGAAACTAAGTACAGATAAAGCAGTGGTAATGGCAGCAAAATGGGGAAATCAGAAGAAGCTGAGAACTGAGATAGACAACCGTGGAACAGGTTTGGGAGGGGTGGTTGAGGAGAATGGAAGTCTGAATGAAGAGGTCAAAGCTAAAATCAGAGGGGCTGCAGCCAACTGGCATAGAGTATCAGAAGTAGTGTATGACACAGGAATGCCAAAGAAACATAAGGTGTACAAAACAGTGCTGCAACCAGTACTAACGTATGGTACAGAAGCCTGGGCAGTAAAGGCAGATCAGATGAGCAAGCTAGAGGTGATGGAAATGAAGTGCCTGAGATGGGTTGTAGGATACACACTGTGGAACAGATGAAGAAATGAGAATATAAGAAAAGAAGTCAATGTAGCTCCAGTTGCAGAAAAGATCAAAGAGAACAGATTATGGTGGTTAAGTCACATGCAGAAAAGCGGAATACAATTTGGTGAAGAACATTTGGGACAGACTGGAAGAAGGTAAGAGGAAACAAGGATGTCCAGCAAAGAGGTGGATGGATTTTGTGAGAGAAGATCTGTGACAGGCATGAGTGTTGAAGCCAGGTGTGTAGCACTGAATCAAGAGAGATGGCAACAATTAACACGACACCCCGACCCCATGTAGAAAAATGGGGAAAAAAGGTGGTTGGTGGTGGTAGTGGTAGTTCACACCCACATGAACATTATCCATGTTATTTGTGTACCTAGGGTTAAGTGACTTGAGTGGCCTATTAGCATGTTATAAACTTGTACATGAGGGGCAGTTCACCATCAGCATTTCCTTGTTCAGCCTAGTGGGTTTTGTGCTTGTATTTCTCACAGATGGGTAACCTATTACTAAGACATTTCTATAAGTGGTGGGTGGTCCTAGAAGTTTTAATTCCTCATATGCACCCTTCTTGGATGGTGTGTTAGATGGCCATTATATGCTGCTGGTGAACTTTCTTTGTGCTGTTGAGGCAGCTGTGTTGCATGCTTTTGTGTTTTGCTTGCTGTAGGTACCCAACAGAAAAATACAGGTAATATAACCTAGGTGAACAATAAATATGGAGTGCCTTGCAGAGGGATTTCTAAATTTGCCCTAACTAATGCACAAGTTGAAGTAAAATATCCTTATAATTGACTGACTATTCCGTTAGCATGAATGAATTCATATGTTGTCTAAACACCTAGCTGTGGGATTACCAGCAGAAAGATTCTTATGCTTTTTCAGGGCTCAGCAAGCCCCCCCCCTGCACCCCCCACACCCCCCATAAATTAAATACACCAACTCCAAGGTCGCAGTACAGTGGGGTTGGGAAATTTAACTTTTTCCCCCACTGTAAGTGTGACCTTGGAGTTGGTATATTTAATTTATGGGGGGGGGGTGGAACATAAACATAGTAAAAACTCTGTGGGATGTTATTTATAGTTGCTTTGTAGTTTTTAATGATTTGACATTCGATGTTATCGGTTTTAGATGTTTTGAAGTTTAGATGTTATGGTCTTGATGTTTTGAGTT